>NC_069505.1:191749954-191797454 GCF_027579735.1 Bombina bombina | reverse complement strand
GCTTACATAATCACCATACAAGTAGTAAACCCTAGCCAGTAAATGTGTGAGTGCCTTTAGTGCTTACATAATCACCATACAAGTAGTAAACCCTAGCCAGTAAATGTGTGAGTGCCTTTAGTGCGTACATAATCACCATACAAGTAGTAAACCCTAGCCAGTAAATGAGTGAGTGCCTTTAGTGCGTACATAATCACCATACAAGTAGTAAACCCTAGCCAGTAAATGAGTGAGTGCCTTTAGTGCGTACATAATCACCATACAAATAGTAAAACCTAGCCAGTAAATGTGTGAGTGCCTTTAGTGCGTACATAATCACCATACAAATAGTAAACCCTAGCCAGTAAATGAGTGAGTGCCTTTAGTGCTTACATAATCACCATACAAGTAGTAAACCCTAGCCAGTAAATGAGTGAGTGCCTTTAGTGCTTACATAATCACCATACAAGTAGTAAACCCTAGTCAGTAAATGAGTGAGTGCTTTTAGTGCGTACATAATCACCATACAAGTAGTAAACCCTAGCCAGTAAATGGGGGAAAGGTTGTTTTGGTTGTTATACTTCTTAAAGGGACAGTCTACACCAGAATTTGTATTGTTTTAAAAGATAGATAATCCCTTTATTACCCATTTCCCAGTTTTGCATAACCAACACAGTTATATTAATATACTTTTAACCTCTGTGATTATCTTGTATCTAAGCCTCTGCAAACTGCCCCTTTTTTCAGTTCTTTTGACAGACTTGCAGTCTAGCCAATCAGTGCCTGCACGAGCACAGTTATCTATATGAAATACGTGAACTAACACCCTCTAGTGGTGAAAAACTGTTAAAATGCAATCTGAAAGAGGTGGGCTTCAAGGTCTAAGAAATTAGCATATGAACCTCCTAGGTTAAGCTTTCAACTAAGAATACCAAGAGAACAAAGCAAAATTGGTGATAAAAGTAAATTGGAAAATTGTTTAAAATTACATGCTCTATCTGAATCATGAAAGTTTATTTTGGCCTAGACAGTCCCTTTAAATAGTTTTTTAATATATTGTTTCTATGGGACTTGTAATCACTGTAAAACACTATCTGCAGCATGAAGCAGAATTAATGCTAAACAATGACGTCTTGTGCAATGTGCGCCCCTACGCACAACTGTCCCAAATTAAGTTTACCCTCTGCTGCGAGAATGGAGGTGATAAAAAAAAATTGTGCTATACCTACCTCTAGCGTGCGCTAATCCTGACACTTCTGCGCATATATATATATATATATATATATATATATATATACAGGGAGTGCAGAATTATTAGGCAAATGAGTATTTTGACCACATCATCCTCTTTATGCATGTTGTCTTACTCCAAGCTGTATAGGCTCGAAAGCCTACTACCAATTAAGCATATTAGGTGATGTGCATCTCTGTAATGAGAAGGGGTGTGGTCTAATGACATCAACACCCTATATCAGGTGTGCATAATTATTAGGCAACTTCCTTTCCTTTGGCAAAATGGGTCAAAAGAAGGACTTGACAGGCTCAGAAAAGTCAAAAATAGTGAGATATATTGCAGAGGGATGCAGCACTCTTAAAATTGCAAAGCTTCTGAAGCGTGATCATCGAGCAATCAAGCGTTTCATTCAAAATAGTCAACAGGGTCACAAGAAGCGTGTGGAAAAACCAAGGCGCAAAAAATAACTGCCCATGAACTGAGAAAAGTCAAGCGTGCAGCTGCCAAGATGCCACTTGCCACCAGTTTGGCCATATTTCAGAGCTGCAACATCACTGGAGTGCCCAAAAGCACAAGGTGCGCAATACTCAGAGACATGGCCAAGGTAAGAAAGGCTGAAAGATGACCACCACTGAACAAGACACACAAGCTGAAACGTCAAGACTGGGCCAAGAAATATCTCAAGACTGATTTTTCTAAGGTTTTATGGACTGATGAAATCAGAGTGAGTCTTGATGGGCCAGATGGATGGGCCCGTGGCTGGATTGGTAAAGGGCAGAGAGCTCCAGTCCGACTCAGACACCAGCAAGGTGGAGGTGGAGTACTGGTTTGGGCTGGTATCATCAAAGATGAGCTTGTGGGGCCTTTTCGGGTTGAGGATGGAGTCAAGCTCAACTCCCAGTCCTACTGCCAGTTTCTGGAAGACACCTTCTTCAAGCAGTGGTACAGGAAGAAGTCTGCATCCTTCAAGAAAAACATGATTTTCATGCAGGACAATGCTCCATCACACGCGTCCAAGTACTCCACAGCGTGGCTGGCAAGAAAGGGTATAAAAGAAGAAAATCTAATGACATGGCCTCCTTGTTCACCTGATCTGAACCCCATTGAGAACCTGTGGTCCATCATCATATGTGAGATTTACAAGGAGGGAAAACAGTACACCTCTCTGAACAGTGTCTGGGAGGCTGTGGTTGCTGCTGCACGCAATGTTGATGGTGAACAGATCAAAACACTGACAGAATCCATGGATGGATGGCAGGCTTTTGAGTGTCCTTGCAAAGAAAGGTGGCTATATTGGTCACTGATTTGTTTTTGTTTTGTTTTTGAATGTCAGAAATGTATATTTGTGAATGTTGAGATGTTATATTGGTTTCACTGGTAAAAATAAATAATTGAAATGGGTATATATTTGTTTTTTGTTAAGTTGCCTAATAATTATGCACAGTAATAGTCACCTGCACACACAGATATCCCCCTAAAATAGCTATAACTAAAAACAAACTAAAAACTACTTCCAAAACTATTCAGCTTTGATATTAATGAGTTTTTTGGGTTCATTGAGAACATGGTTGTTGTTCAATAATAAAATTAATCGTCAAAAATACAACTTGCCTAATAATTCTGCACTCCCTGTATATACATATATATATATATCTGTATGCAGGATTACTAGTTATAAACATACCTTCTTTGTGTAATTACAGACTATAGCCTGCCCTATATGTGCCCTAACTATATAACAGTTAATAAACATGATTCCCTACCTCTTATGTATATATGAATTGGCTATATATCTACCATCACGTTTATTATTGGATTGTTGGATTTGTAGCAAAAGAGAAAGGCAAATGGTAGAAGAAGAGTAACAATAATTTCCCTGAATTCCCTTGAATTCCTGGAGAACTGTCTTTATTTGGGACTCAACTGGACATCTGTTGTAAAAAGACAAATAGATTAAAACAAACAAATAAATAAATGTTTCAAAAATATTTTCAAAAGTGACGCTTGTTGTCTGTATTTTATTCTATATTAACGCTATCTCCGCAGCACTTGGCTGTAAACAAATGGGAAAATGAATACGTGTGTATGAGACGTGATATTGTGTGATTTATGGTTCAGCCACTAACTGCTGCTCCTTATAATTCTGTCCCAAATGTGCGACTCACTAACGCTAGGGGATCTGCATATACTGCAAGTAGTGAAACTATCATATACACAGTCATTAATATGCAAATGGCCACACGATAAACGAGATGTGGTGGTAAAATCAATAACACAAAATGATTTCACCAATACTTATTGATTAACCCCTCAGGGTCATCACAGCCAGAGTGTGAGGAAGCTGCTCAGGAACAGCACATCTCAGCACAGTTTTATGAGATTTTACATCCACGGTCTGCGAGTTCTACAAAAAGCTGACGGCTGTGAAACAAACTAAGATCTATGGCTAATTCAGCAAACAGAGGTTTAGAAAAGATAGGAGGCCTCTGCTTACACAAACAGAAGCCAAATACACATTTCTACCTCTCAAAGCCATAAAAACCCTTTAGCTACACAAAAACCCATAGCGCCATCTTAGGGAACGCAAGGGGTTAATTTTACTGCACAGAACAATTCAATTCTTTACAAAAACCTTTTTTTCTGCAAAACTCAACATTAAAGCCTATTGGAATGTGTTTAGTTTAATCTGTGTTTGGTCTTTACCATGTATCAGTGTCATTGTCATGTAACCAGGGCTATGAAATATGGCCTCACTTTACAAACTAATTATATAAAACCCCCATTTTTTCTTTCATGATTCAGACAGAGCAGCAATTTTAAGCAACTTTCTAATTTACTCCAATGATCTCTTTTTTTTCTCACCCTGATTGGTGGTTACATTTAGCCACCAATTAGCAAGTTCTACCAAATGCTGAAACAAAAATGGCCCGGCTCCTAAGCTTACATTCCTGCTTTTCAAATAAAGAGAACAAAAAAAATTGATAATAGGAGTAAATTAGAATGTTGCTTAAAATTGGTCTGAGAAAAGAAACACAGAGGCGCCCAATGGCCTAATACCACAATACCAAGGGACACGCGAAATATGTAGGACTAATACTTCCACACACCATATCTATATATTTTGTTGCTTTCATGAAAGAAAAAAAATGGGTTTACTATCACTTTAATTATTATAATGAACTATTTGCCTTTTATAATGAATTAGTGACATACACAGAAAAACCTGCAGCTGACCAAAACTCACTAATGTATACAATAAATCCCATTACTGAGCATCACAAGTTTACATTTCCTGATTTTCAGTTCCTTGTGCAAAAACAAGAATTTCTTTTCAAGCTGTAAAATCTTTGGATTATTTTGAAATAACAGACAAATCAATTCATTATAAATCTAACAGAACCTAAAATCATTTTTCACGTCCGTTAGTGGCAAACAATAAAGCTAGAACAAAGGCGCATACGCTTGTGCTGACTGTGAGAAACGCACAGTTTCCTTTGATAAATGTTATGTTTTATGTCTAATTTGTCATAACCAGGATATGATATATAGGTCTCACTGGATCAAGTAACAGATCTGTTGGTTACAAAGCCAGGAGTTTTATTCCCACGTCTCAGGACATGTTTGTGATTATAAAACTTGTTTTCTTTCTTAGCTGCAGACGCCAGTATCTTACAGAACCTTATTAAGGGCTCAGGGATTGTGTAAACTCCTCTGAGACACAAAGGATCTGAGAAGGACACATGAAAGGGAAGACTTAATCCCTGTATCGTGTCCACATACAGGAGGCTCCTGACATGAAAAAGATTCCATGCCAGGCCTGAGCGACCTCTGCAAGGTCACACACATCTGACAACATAGGAATCCCCCCCTAGGCCGAGCCCACCAAAACCTCTGCTAGTGGCACGATAAAGTAATATGTTACTACCAGGGCACAGATACAGTGACACATAAGTACATAGGTAGAGATACATAGGATTAATATTAATAACACTTTCCCATATAAATACATATTATGTTACTACCAGGGCACAGATACAGTGACACATAAGTACATAGGTAGTGAGATACATCGGATTATTATTAATAACACTTTCCCATATAAATACATATTATGTTACTACCAGGGCAAAGATACAGTCACACATAAGTACATAGGTAGTGAGATACATAGGATTATTATTAATAACACTTTCCCATATAAATACATATGTTACTACCAGGGCACAGATACAGTGACACATAAGTACATAGGTAGTGAGATACATAGGATTATTATTAATAACACTTTCCCATATAAATATATACAAAAAAGACAGCACTCACTGGACTTGAAAGTAAAAATTAACTTTTAATTATCCAGAGTTAAAAATGGGGGATAGGCAACTAATAATTAAAAGTTAATTTTTACTTTCAAGTCCAGTGAGGGCTGTCTTTTTTGGATCTTTGTATTTTTTTCTGACATATGCACCCTGGCAGATGTAACGCTGTTCTCTAGTTGGACATTATATATATATATATATATATATATATATATATATATATACACTGCTCAAAAAAATAAAGGGAACACTTAAACAACACAATGTATCTCCAAGTCAATCACACTTCTGTGAAATCAAACTGTCCACTTAGGAAGCAACACTGAGTGACAATCAATTTCACATGCTGTTGTGCAAATGGGATAGACAACAGGTGGAAATTATAGGCAATTAGCAAGACACCCCCAATAAAGGAGTGGTTCTGCAGGTGGTGACCACAGACCACTTCTCAGTTCCTATGCTTTCTGGCTGATGTTATGGTCACTTTTGAATGCTGGTGGTGCTTGCACTCTAGTGGTAGCATGAGACGGAGTCTACAACCCACACAAGTGGCTCAGGTAGTGCAGCTCATCCAGGATGGCACATCAGTGCGAGCTGTGGCAAGAAGGATTGCTGTGTCTGTCAGCGTAGTGTCCAGAGCATGGAGGCGCTACCAGGAGACAGGCCAGTACATCAGGAGACGTGGAGGAGGCCGTAGGAGGGCAACAACCCAGCAGCAGGACCGCTACCTCCGCCCTTGTGCAAGGAGGAACAGGAGGAGCACTGCCAGAGCCCTGCAAAATGACCTCCAGCAGGCCACAAATGTGCATGTGTCTGCTCAAACGGTTAGAAACAGACTCCATGAGGGTGGTATGAGGACCCAACGTCAACAGGTGGGGGTTGTGCTTACAGTCCAACACCGTACAGGACGTTTGACATTTGCCAGAGAACACCAAGATTGGCAAATTCGCCACTGGCGCCCTGTGCTCTTCACAGATGAAAGCAGGGGCACACTGAGCACATTTGACAGACGTGACAGTCTGGAGACGCCGTGGAGAACGTTCTGCTGCCTGCAACATCCTCCAGCATGGCCAGTTTGGCAGTGGGTCAGTAATGGTGTGGGGTGGCATTTCTTTGAGGGGCCGAACAGCCCTCCATGTGCTCGCCAGAGGTAGCCTGACTGCCATTAGGTATCAAGATGAGATCCTCAGACCCCTTGTGAGACCATATGCTGGTGCGGTTGGCCCTGGGTTCCTCCTAATGCAAGACAATGCTAGACCTCATGTGGCTGGAGTGTGTCAGCAGTTCCTGCAAGATGAAGGCATTGATGCTATGGACTGGCCCTCCCGTTCCCCAGACCTGAATCCAATTGAGCACATCTGGGACATCATGTCTCGCTCCATCCACCAACTTCACTTTGCACCACAGACTGTCCAGGAGTTGGTGGATGCTTTAGTCCAGGTCTGGGAGGAGATCCCTCAGGAGACCATCCGCCACCTCATCAGGAGTATGCACAGGCGTTGTAGGGAGGTCATACAGGCACGTGGAGGCCACACACACTACTGAGCCTCATTTTGACTTGTTTTAAGGACATTACATCAAAGTTGGATCTGCCTGTAGTGTGTTTTTCCACTTTAATTTTGAGTGTGACTCCAAATCCAGACCTCCATGGGTTGAAAATTTTGATTTCCATTTTTTAATTTTTGTGTGATTTTGTTGTCAGCACATTCAACTATGTAAAGAACAAAGTATTTAATTAGAATATTTTATTCATTCAGATCTAGGATGTGTTTAGTGTTCCCTTTATTTTTTTGAGCAGTGTATATATATATATATACATACACACACATATATAAACACACACACATTTATATAGTACTGCCCTTTGCAAATACATGGCTATATACCATATACATTTGAACCCTTATAAGAAAATAATGTATTAATATTTTTATCAGATTAATTTATGTTGTGTTTGGTTCACTTTTAAAAAAATAATTTTAGCCTTTATACAAGGTCTTCAGTCACGCAAACCAGGCGCGTTAAATTTGATTGCGCTCTAGCTAACGAGTTTACTTTCAACTTGTAATACACACACAAGTTAACGCATTACAATACCGAACAAACAATATCACACCTGTAATCTAGCCCTTTATGTACAAATCTCAAGAGGTTTGCTGTCCCTTTAATTGCTGATATACACTGTGCATATATAAACATTTATTGTGTGTGCAGACCTTTTGTAAAGCGTCACTTAAAGGGACAGTCTACACAAGAATTTTTATTTTTTTAAAAGATAGATAATCCCTTTATTACCCATTCCCCAGTTTTGCATAACCAACACAGTTAAAATAATATACTTTTAACCTCTGTGATTATCTTGTATCTAAGCCTCTGCAAACTGCCCCTTTATTTCAGTTCTTTTGACAGACTTGCAGTCTAGCCAATCAGTGCCTGCTCCCAGATAACTTCACGTGCACAAGCACAGTGTTATCTATATGAAATACGTGAACTAACACCCTCTAGTGGTGAAAAACTGTTAAAACGCATTCTGAAAAGAGGTGGCCTTCAAGGTCTAAGAAATTTGCATATGAACCTCCTAGGTTAAGCTTTCAACTAAGAATACCAAGAGAACAAAGCAAAATTGGTGATAAAAGTAAATTGGAAAAATGTTTAAAATTACATGCTCTATCTGAATCATGAAAGTTTATTTTGGCCTAGACTGTCCCTTTAATTGTGAATCTATATTGTGCATATATAAAATGTGTTGCATGTGCAGACCTTTTGTAATGTGTTTTTTAATTACTTATATATACTGTGCATATGTAAACATTTACAGCCATATTAGAAGAGTAAGCAATATAGCAAGCAATATTAGCGCTCCACTTTGTAATACCTGTGCATGATAATGTGCTCGTATTAAAAGGTTATCGCAATACAACCGAGGCATCAGAACCTCGCGCAGCGATGGACAACATTTTTAAATATATATGTAAATGAATATATACATATATTTGTGTTAATATGTGTATATAGATATGCAAGGGAAGAGTGAGAGCTCAGAAAGTCAGCACATCGTGTTCATGCGGCCCGATGGCTCAACAGTAAATGCAACCTGTTAGCCACTAAAATCCTTTCTGTCACAATGTAGTGAAATAACCTCGGTGACCCAAATACTACCGACCTTGGCTAAGCCAAAACCTGTTTTCAGTCAAATTTGATACCTGATTAGCCTCTGCAGTGAGCTGGGAATCTGCCCCCTTGGACAGGTGAAGATCCCTCCAGCGCCTCTTGTTCCCACGGCTCCAGTAAATGACCGGCTCTGCGTTGAATTGATACATTGACACAAGGCGTTGTATCACATTTATCTGTACCCTTGTGTCAATGGGGCCCATTTATCTAGCTCCGGATGGAGCTTGAGGGCCCGTGTTTCTGGCGAGACTGCAGGCTCGCCAGAAACAGCAGTAATGAAGCAGCGGTCTAAAGACCTCTGCTCCATAACCATGTCCGCCTGCACTGAGCTGATTAGCCGCAAATCTGCAGGGGGCGGTGTTGCACCAGCAGCTCACAAGAGTTGCTGGTGCAATGCTGAATACGGAGAGCCTATTGCTCTCCGCATTCAGCGAGGTCTGGCGGACCCGATCCACACTGTCAGATCAGGTCCGCTAGACCTTTGATAAATATCCCCCCAAGTATCAATTTAACAATGTATAATACGTTTTTTCTACCTTGTAAATATTGATGTTATATAATGTAGAAAGCTAATGTAAGTATTGTTGCGATAGCCAGATGAGAGGGGCGTTTTTCAGGAGTGACGTATGTATTGTTTTAACGAATAGTATTCAAGATTACCTGTTTTAAGCCAGGCAGGTGTAGCACTTTAGGCTATGATTACGGCTCACAGCCAAAACGCGTAAGCCATTGGTGCTATGTTCTCCTGCAGTTTTGTTGGTTCCTCCATTAAATTTTTTACTTTTTGAAGAATAAAGATGTTTTTTGCCAAGCAAGGTCCTACCTCTTTTTTCGTAATATAAATATATATATGCCTAAACAAGGAGGAATCTTCCAAGAGTGTGGGTAGCCAAAGTATCAAGGCAACAATACCACCATTGCACTAGTATAAAGTTTAAAAAAACTCAAAACTTTATTGGCAAACTTTAAATCTTACAATTTTCAGAGGACACAAAGGGAGGAGTGTAGGTAATGACACAACCTACGTCATCTATAAATATTTGAGTTTTTTAAACTTTATACTAGTGCAATGGTGGTATTGTTGCCTTGATACTTTGGCTACCCACACGGAAGATTCCTCCTTGTTTATGTTATATACGCTGTGGTTGGCGTGTTTTTCCAGCTGGCGAAACACCGGCTGATTTCTATCCTCAGTGAGTGGGTTTCACAGTGATTTCAGCTATAGGAACTCTTACCCGTAGAACTTTCCAAAACTGCCTAGTGCAGTTTTTTTATTAAAAAACTACAATGCCCTCTATTTTGAGTGCATTTGAGTTACTTTTAGAAAATTAACCAGGAGATCTAATCCCTGGTTAATTTTTAGAGCGCTAATTGCTTCTGCTGGGTCACAGTAGCAATAACCAGTCACTTGTAATGGCTGGTTAATTATTGCAATCCCACAAACGGGCAAATTTGCAGAAGCGCAATAATTTAGCACTCCACTTGTAATCTAGCCCTTATTATGTGTGCAGAATTTTTGTAATGCGGCACTTTATTGCATATATAAATATTGTGTACGTAGACCTTTTGCATTGTGAATACTACACATTGTCCCCAAACTCATCAAAAATATAAAAGTGTAGCCACCTTAGGAGTTGTCTTTACTATTAGTTATTTCTGTAGAGCTGCACAGATTAACCCCAAGGCAGAGGCAGCATTAAAATGTGCTACAGGTCTGTTCGTCTGCCAAGGGGTTAAAAACTCCAGGATTCAAAAATACAAAAAAAAAATGGGTAACAAACATTGTCAAGTAAATGCACCCTGTTGCAGGAAATGTTAGGGTTTAGATTAGATAAATATAGCATCATCCTTTGTTTCTGTGGATTGCCGCGAGGGTTCGTACAATGACTTATACATACACATAAACAGTACAATAGTGCCCCCTGCTGGTTGCATGTGAGACAGACGCCACAGACTGCGTTTACCAATGCTTCAGATTTATTCTCTCTGTACCAGCTACAGCTTCTTTCAATATATTTTTTTTCACATTGGAGTTAAACCGTGAATTTCCAAAATGTACGTTCCAATACGTCAGAACAGCTGTCAGCAACTGTAACAGGTTTTTTGTTTGTTTAAAGGGTACACACATCATCTATACATGTCACGTGCAATAAGTTACGGCTGCATGTCTGTTTTGAGGCACATTTAGTTTTAAATGCTCGCTGCAAAACCTGTACATTTGTCCACTTAAAGGAGCAGTCTACTTGCAAATTGTTATTTAAAAAGATAATCCCTTTATTACCCATTCCCTAGTTTTGCATAACCAACACCGTCATATTAATACACTTTTTACCTCTGTGATTACCTTGTCTCTAAGCCTCTGCAGACTGCCCCTTATCTCAGATCTTTTGACAGACTTGCATTTTAGTCGGTCAATGATGTCTATATGGCACACATGAACTTACGCTGTCTAGCTGTGAAAAAAACTGTAAAAATGCACTGAGATAAGAGGCGGCCTTAGAAATTAGCATATGAGCCTATGTAGGTTTAGCCTCTAACAAGGAATACAAAGAGTACATAGCAAATTTAAGGATACAAGTAAATTAGAAAGTTGTTTAAAACTGCATGTCCTATCTGAATCCTGAAAGATTAATTTCTTTCATGTAAGTGGCAAGAGTCCATGAGCTAGTGACGTATGGGATATACATTCCTACCCGGAGGGGGCAAAGTTTCATAAACCTCAAAATTCCTATAAATACACCGCCACCTCACTCATACCTCAGTTTTACAAACTTTGCCTCTTGTGGAGGTGATGAAGCAAGTTGTGCTTGATTTTCTTCTGTGATAGGCGCTTCTAAGCATATTGAAGCTCAGTTCCTCTCTAAGTACAGTGTTTGTCTGAGGGATGTGAAGGGAGTATTGCCTGATGATACCATGTTTTCGCCTATGTGAAATCTATTCTAAGGCTCTCTGTAATCGGTCGCAGAGATTCATCTCTGCCTCCCTTTGCAGATCGACATTATACTCCTCTACCATTACCTCTGCTGATAAGTTTCAGCACTGGTTTGGCTGTCTACTATATGTGGATGAGTGTCTGCTGGTAAGTATATATCTTTTTGAAGACACTGTCAGCTATGTTTGGCACTTTATATTATAAAGTTTTATATGTATATTGTATATATTTGCCATGAGTCAGGTCTGTGTATTTCCCTTTGCAGTCTAAACAGTTTCAGCATGGAAAATATGTTTATGGGAGATTTTAGGTATTTTTTTTCTTACCTGGGGTTCCAGTTAGTTGTAACTTGGAGTCTGTTTTTCAAAACATTTGTGGACTAACCAGGCCCGCGTCTGTCGTGACACGAGTTGCGTAATTTCTTGCGTCTTTATTGACGCACATTTTTTGGGGCAAAGTCGCGCCTGTTATGACGCGAGTTGCGTCATTTCATTTTGTTAGCTTTGGCGTCAAAAGTTTTTTCCTCTGCATTTGCTTCATCTTTGCGTCATTCTTCAAAATTTGTTATATTAAGTTTCTCCCTCTTTTGCTCACTGCTCTCATTTGTTTATAGAGGGCTATAATGTTTGCTTTTGATTTTACTTTTGTATTAGAATTTTATAAGCATTTTTCCCATTCCTGAAATTGCTATTTTGAGGAAATTGGATATTTCTTTCATGTAATTAGCAAGAGTCCATGAGCTAGTGTCGTATGGGATATACATTCCTACCAGGAGGGGCAAAGTTTCCCAAACCTCAAAATGCCTATAAATACACCCCTCACCACACCCACAAATCAGTTTTCCAAACTTTGCCTCCTATGGAGGTGGTGAAGTAAGTTTGTGCTAGATTCTACGTTGATATGCGCTCCGCAGCAGGTTGGAGCCCGGTTTTCCTCTCAGCGTGCAGTGAATGTCAGAGGGATGTGAGGAGAGTATTGCCTATTTGAATGCAGTGATCTCCTTCTACAGGGTCTATTTCATAGGTTCTCTGTTATCGGTCGTAGAGATTCATCTCTTACCTCCCTTTTCAGATCGACGATATACTCTTATATATACCATTACCTCTGCTGATTTTCGTTTCAGTACTGGTTTGGCTTTCTACTACTTGTAGATGAGTGTCCTGGGGTAAGTAAGTCTTATTTTCTGTGACACTCTAAGCTATGGTTGGGCACTTTTATATAAAGTTCTAAATATATGTATTCAAACATTTATTTGCCTTGACTCAGGATGTTCAACGTTCCTTATTTCAGACAGTAAGTTTCATATTTGGGATAATGCATATGAATAAATCAATTTTTTTCTTACCTTAAAAATTTGACTTTTTCCCTGTGGGCTGTTAGGCTCGCGGGGGCTGAAAATGCTTCATTTTATTGCGTCATTCTTGGCGCGGACTTTTTTGGCGCAAATTTTTTTTTCTGTTTCCGGCGTCATACGTGTCGCCGGAAGTTGCGTCATTTTTGACGTTCTTTTGCGCCAAAAGTGTCGGCGTTCCGGATGTGGCGTCATTTTTGGCGCCAAAAGCATTTAGGCGCCAAATAATGTGGGCGTCATTTTTGGCGCTAAAAAAAATATGGGCGTCACTATTGTCTCCACATTATTTAAGTCTAATTTTTTATTGCTTCTGGTTGCTAGAAGCTTGTTCACTGGCATTTTTTTCCCATTCCTGAAACTGTCATTTAAGGAATTTGATCAATTTTGCTTTATATGTTGTTTTTTCTATTACATATTGCAAGATGTCCCACGTTGAAACTGAGTCAGAAGATACTTCTGGAAAATCGCTGCCTGGGGCTGGAGCTACCAAAGCTAAGTGTATCTACTGTAAACTTATGGTATCTGTTCCTCCAGCTGTTGTTTGTACTGTTTTGTCATGACAAACTGTTTATGCAGATAATATTTCCTTTAGTAATGTTACATTACCTGTTGCTGTTCTGTCAACATCTAATACTCAGAGTGTTCCTGATAACATAAGAGATTTTGTTTTTAAATCCATTAAGAAGGCTATGTCTGTTATTCCTCCTTCTAGTAAACGTAAAAAGTCTTTTAAAACTTCTCATTTTTCAGATGAATTTTTAAATGAACATCATCATTCTGATTCTGATAATGGTTCTTCTGGTTCAGAGGATTCTGTCTCAGAGGTTGATGCTGATAAATCTTCATATTTATTTAAAATGAAATTTATTCGTTCTTTACTTAAAGAAGTCCTAATTGCATTAGAAATTGAGGATTCTGGTCCTCTTGATACTAAATCTAAACGTTTAGATAAGGTTTTTAAATCTCCTGTAGTTATTCCAGAAGTTTTTCCTGTCCCTAGTGCTATTTCTGAAGTAATTTCCAGGGAATGGAATAATTTGGGTAATTCATTTACTCCTTCTAAAACGTTTTAAGCAATTATATCCTGTGCCATCTGACAGATTAGAGTTTTGGGACAAAATCCCTAAAGTTGATGGGGCTGTCTCTACTCTTGTTAAGCGTACTTCTCATAGCATTTTTATTCTTCAACATGCTAATAATTTTATTTGTAATGCCATCTTTGATATCATTAGAGTTGATGTCAGGTATATGTCTCAAGCTATTTTAGCTAGAAGAGCTTTATGGCTTAAGACTTGGAATGCTGTTATGTCTTCTAAGTCTACTCTGCTTTCCCTTTCTTTCCAGGGTAATGATCGTTTTCGTTCCTTTTGTCACAACAAGGAACAAAAACCTGATCCTTCATCCTCAGGAGCGGTATCAGTTTGGAAACCATCTCCAGTCTGGAATAAATCCAAGCCTTTTAGAAAATCAAAGCCAGCTCCTAAGTCCACATGAAGGTGCGGCCCTCATTCCAGCTCAGCTGGTAGGGGGCAGATTACGTTTTTTCTAAGAAATTTGGATCAATTCCGTTCACAATCTTTGGATTCAGAACATTGTTTCAGAAGGGTACAGAATTGGCTTCAAGATAAGGCCTTCTGCAAAGAGATTTTTTCTTTCCCGTGTCCCAGTAAACCCAGCGAAGGCTCAAGCATTTCTGAAATGTGTTTCAGATCTAGAGTTGACTGGAGTAATTTTGCCAGTTCCAGTTCTGGAACAGGGACTGGGGTTTTATTCAAATCTCTTCATTGTACCAAAGAAGGAAAATTCCTTCAGACCAGTTCTGGATCTAAAAATATTGAATCGTTATGTAAGGATACCAACATTCAAAATGGTAACTGTAAGGACTATCCTGCCTTTTGTTCAACAAGGGCATTATATGTCTACTATAGATTTACAGGATGCATATCCCGATTCATCCAGATCACTATCAGTTTCTGAGATTCTCTTTCCTAGACAAGCATTACCAGTTTGTGGCTCTGCCGTTTGGCCTAGCTACAGCTCCAAGAATTTTTTACGAAGGTTCTCGGTGCCCTTCTGTCTGTAATCAGAGAACAGGGTATTGTGGTATTCCTTATTTGGACGATATCTTGGTACTTGCTCAGTCTTCACATTTAGCAGAATCTCATTCGAATCGACTTGTGTTGTTTCTTCAACATCATGGTTGGAGGATCAATTTACCAAAAAGTTCATTGATTCCTCAGACTTAGGTAACCTTTTTAGGTTTTCAGATAGATTCAGTATCTATGACTCTATCTTTGATAGACATGAGACATCTAAAGTTGATATCAGCTTGTCGAAACCTTCAGTCACAATCTTTCCCTTCGGTAGCCTTATGCATGGAAATTCTAGGTCTTATGACTGCGGCATCGGACGCGATCCCCTTTGCTCGTTTTCACATGCGGCCTCCTCAGCTCTGTATGCTGAACCAGTGGTGCAGGGATTACACAAAGATATCTCAATTAATATATTTAAAACCGATTGTACGACACTCTCTGACGTGGTAGACAGATCACCATCGTTTAGTTCAGGGGGCTTCTTTTGTTCTTCCGACCTGGACTGTAGTTTCAACAGATGCAAGTCCTACAGGTTGGGGAGCTGTGTGGGGGTCTCTGACAGCACAAGGGGTTTGGGAATCTCAGGAGGTGAGATTACCGATCAATATTTTGGAACTCTGTGCAATTTTCAGAGCTCTTCAGTCTTGGCCTCTTCTAAAAGAGAGAATCGTTCATTTGTTTTCAGACAGACAATGTCACAACTGTGGCATACATCAATCATCAAGGAGGGACTCACAGTCCTCTGGCTATGAAAGAAGTATCTCGAATTCTGGTATGGGCGGAATCCAGCTCCTGTCTAGTTTCTGCGGTTCATATCCCAGGTATAGACAATTGGGAAGCGGATTATCTCAGTCGCCACACGTTTCATCCGGGCGAATGGTCTCTTCTCCCAGAGGTATTTCTTCAGATTGTTCAAATATGGGGTCTTCCAGAAATAGATCTGATGGCTTCTCATCTAAACAAGAAACTTCCCAGGTATCTGTCCAGATCCAGGGATCCTCAAGCGGAAGCAGTGGATGCGTTTTCACTTCCTTGGAAGTATCATCCTGCCTATATCTTTCCGCCTCTAGTTCTTCTTCCAAGAGTAATCTCCAAGATTCTGAAGGAATGCTCATTTGTTCTGCTGGTGGCTCCAGCATGGCCTCTCAGGTTTTTGGTATGCGGATCCTGTCCGGATGGCCTCTTGCCAACCGTGGACTCTTCCATTAAGACCAGACCTTCTGTCTCAAGGTCCTTTTTTTCCCATCAGGATCTCAAATCCTTAAATTTAAAAGGTATGGAGATTGAACGCTTGATTCTTAGTCAAAGAGGTTTCTCTGACACTGTGATTAATACTATGTTACAGGCTCGTAAATCCGTATCTAGGGAGATATATTATAGAGTCTGGAAGACATATTTCTTGGTGTCTTTCTCATCATTTTTCCTGGCATTCTTTTAGAATTCCGAGAATTTTACAGTTTCTTCAGGATGGTTTGGATAAAGGTTTGTCTGCAAGTTCCTTGAAAGGACAAATCTCTGCTCTTTCTGTTCTTTTTCACAGAAGGATTGTTAATCTTCCTGATATTCATTGTTTTGTACAAGCTTTGGTTCGTATAAAACCTGTCATTAAGTCAATTTCTCCTCCTTGGAGTTTGATTTTGGTTCTGGGGGCTCTTCAAGCTCCTCCGTTTGAATCTATGCATTCTTTGGACATTAAATTACTTTCTTGAAAAGTTTTGTTCCTTTTGGCCATCTCTTCTGCCAGAAGAGTTTCTGAATTATCTGCTCTTTCTTGTGAGTCTCCTTTTCTGATTTTTCATCAGGATAAGGCGGTGTTGCGAACTTCTTTTAAATTTTTACCTAAGGTTGTGAATTCTAACAACATTTGTAGAGAAATTGTGGTTCCTTCATTATGTCCTAATCCTAAGAATTCTAAGGAGAAATCATTGCTTTCTTTGGATGTAGTTAGAGCTTTGAAATATTATGTTGAAGCTACTAAGAATTTCCGAAAGACTTCTAGTCTATTTGTTATATTTTCCGGTTCTAGGAAAGTTCAGAAGGCTTCTGCCATTTCTTTGGCATCTTGGTTGAAATCTTTAATTCATCATGCTTATGTCGAGTCGGGTAAAACTCCGCCTCAAAGGATTACAGCTCATTCTACTAGGTCAGTTTCTACTTCCTGGGCGTTTAGGAATGAAGCTTCGGTTGTTCAGATTTGCAAAGCAGCAACTTGGTCTTCTTTGCATACTTTTACTAAATTCTACCATTTTGATGTGTTTTCTTCTTCTGAAGCAGTTTTTGGTAGAAAAGTACTTCAGGCAGCTGTTTCAGTTTGATTCTTCTGCTTATAATTTCAGTTTTTTTCATTATAAGTTTTAAACTTTGTTTGGGTGTGGATTATTTTCAGCGGAATTGGCTGTCTTTATTTTATCCCTCCCTCTCTAGTGACTCTTGCGTGGAAGATCCACATCTTGGGTAGTCATTATCCCATACGTCACTAGCTCATGGACTCTTGCTAATTACATGAAAGAAAACATAATTTATGTAAGAACTTACCTGATAAATTCATTTCTTTCATATTAGCAAGAGTCCATGAGGCCCACCCTTTTTTGTGGTGGTTATGATTTTTTTGTATAAAGCACAATTATTCCAATTCCTTATATTTATGCTTCGCACTTTTTTTCTTATCACCCCACTTCTTGGCTATTCGTTAAACTGATTTGTGGGTGTGGTGAAGGGTGTATTTATAGGCATTTTGAGGTTTGGGAAACTTTGCCCCTCCTGGTAGGAATGTATATCCCATACGTCACTAGCTCATGGACTCTTGCTAATATGAAAGAAATGAATTTATCAGGTAAGTTCTTACATAAATTATGTTTTTGTTTAAATGTTATTTTTTCTTTTTTGTTACATTTTGCAAGATGTCTCAAACTGATCCTACCTCTGATGTTACTGTAGGAACTAAGCTGCCTGAACACAATTCTACCAAAGCTAAGTGTGTTTGTTGTAAATTAGCTGATCTTACTTCTTCAGCTCAAATATGTGGCACTTGATATGATAAATTATTACATGCTGATAATGTTTCTATAAGTACAAATACATCTAATGTTATTCCTGCACAGTCTAATGTACATTATATTCCTGCAGATATAAAAAATTATATTGCTGCAGCCTTAGAGAAGGCATGACTGCTATTCCGCCTTCAAATAAACGTAAAAGGTCTTTCCAAACTTCTCATAAATGTGATTAAATTTGTATTGATCGACAGCATACTGAAGTATCTTCTGCTGATGAGGATTTCTCTGGGTCAGAGGATCCTGCTTCAGAGACTGAAATTGACAAATTTACTTTTCTTTTTAAGATTGAATATATTCGTTCTTTATTAAAGGAAGAATTGTTTACTTTGGGTATTGAGGAGTCTAGTCCTCTTGATAACAAAGCTAGCAAATGTTTGAATTCCGTTTTTAAAACTTCTGAGTTTACTCCTGAAGTTTTTCCTATTCCAGATGCTATCTCTAATATGAGTACTAAGGAACGGTCTAAGTCTGGTGCTTCTTTTAACCCTTCTTCTAGGTTTAAAAAGCTATATCCTTTACCTGTGGCTAATTTAGAGTTTTGGGGAAAAGTCCCTAAGGTTGATGGGCTATTTCCACTCTTGCCAAACGTACTACTATTCCTATGGCAGATAGTACTTCTTTTAAGGATCCTTTAGATAGGAAGATTGAATCTTATCTTAGAAGAGCATATTTACATACTTGCTATATTCTTAGACCTGCTATTTCTATGGCTAATGTTGCTGCAGCTTCAACTTTTTGGTTGGACAGTTTAGCACAGCAGTTATCAGATCCTGAATTGTCTAGCATTGTTATTTTACTTCAACATACATTTAATTTGTTATGATATATTTGATGTCATTAAATCTATGTATTTAGCTATTCTTACTAGAACAGCTTTACAGCTTAAATATTGGAATGCTGACATGGTGTCTTAATCTATGTTACTCTCTCTATAGTTTCAGGGTAATTTATTTGGTTCTCAATTGGATTCTATTATCTCCACTATCACTGGGGGGAAAGAGGAGTTTTTCTGCCCTAAGATAAGAAATCTAAGGGTAAGTTTAAAGCTCCCAATCGTTTTCGTTCCTTTCGTCAGAATAGAGAACAAAAGACCTCTCCTTCCCCTAAGGCCTCTGGCTCTAATTAAAGACCATCTCCAAATTTAAATAAATCTAAGCCTTATAAGAAACTGAATCCAGCCCCTAAGACTGCATGCAGGTGTGGCCTTCAAACCAGTTCAACTGGTGGGGGGGCAGATTGAAATTATTTCAAGACATTTGGACAGATTCTGTTCAAAATCAGTGGATTCAGGATATTGTTTCTCAAGGGTATCGAATAGGTTTTAGAATAAGACCTCCCATGGGAAGATTCTTTCTTTCTCATGTTCCAACAGACACTGTGAAGGTTCAGGCTTTTTGGAAGTGTGTTTCAGACCTAGAGCTTTCAGGGGTAATTGTTCCAGTTCCTCAGCAGGAACAGGGTTTGGGTTTTTATTCAAATCTGTTCATTGTCCCAAACAAAGAAGATTTGTTCAGAACAATTCTGGATCTGAAAGTTTTAAATCGTTTTGTAAGAGTCACAACTTTCAAGATGTTGACTATAAAAGGACTATTCTGCCTTTTTTTTTTTTTTATTTCATAAATCTTTTATTGAGGTTTTTATAAAATGAAACACAAGGTATATCCGTATACAAGAGAAGCATTGTAGCATATCTGATCCAGCCTAGGAGTCAATCAACCACATAAGAGATTGGGGATATCTATCAAGCCGTCAACTTTGATGCATTCAACGGCACCAATACGCTCGCCTAACATCGCGTCGCGGACCTGAATATGATCTCCATATTTATAAAAAAAGCCGGCAAAAAGCTGCGCTCCAAGTACGGGGCGATGAGCATCGGACTGTTAACTAACAGTCATCAATCTCGCTGCTATTCAGCTTCTTACCAACTTTATTTATACCCTGTCACTAAACGCCGCCACTATACTAAATGTTTAACCCCTATTCCACTACTCCCGGACCACGCAGCAACTACATAAAAGTATTGACCCCTATTCCGCCGCTCCCAGACCCTGCCGCAACTAAATAAAAGTATTAACCCCTATTCTGCCGCTCCCGGACCATGCCGCAACTAAATAAAAGTATTAACCCCTAAACCCCTGGCCGCCCACATCACTACCACTAACTAAACCTATTAACCCCCAAACCGCCAGCCCCCCACATCGCCATAAACTAAATTAAGCTATTAACCCCTAATGATCTCTTGCTACCGCTCCACTAGAGCACAATTATATATAGCTAATAGTAGGTAGGCAGTTGACTCCCACTCCTGTGAATGTACAGTGTTGTATAGTTGGACAGAAAATTTCCTCCCATTTTACCCGGGAAGCCGGGGGGGGATAATGTTGGAATCTGCAAGTTAGGCCGCCACCCAAGAGCTAACGGCCTAGGACAGTCTAATTAAGTTAGAATGCGACAAAAAAAAAAAAGGTATGTCCTGGTAAAGAGTAGACTCATGAATCTGGCTATATCCTTACATCAAATGAGTTGTTTTAAGTCTTTCATGGCTGCCGCCTAGACACGCCCCCCGACTATTCTGCCTTTTGTTCAGCAAGGTCATTTCATATCCACAATAGACTTACAGGACGCTTATCTTCACATTCCGATTCATCCAGACCACTATCGTTTTCTGAGATTCTTTTTTCTAGACAAGCATTACTAATTTGTCGCTCTTCCGTTTGGCCTAGCAACAGCTCCAAGAATCTTCTCAAAGATTCTCGGTGCCCTTCTATCTATAATCAGAGAGCAGGATATTGCGGTGTTTGCTTATTTGGACGATATCTTGGTACTAGCTCAACCTTTTCATTTAGCAGAATCTCATACGAAACTACTAGTGTGGTTTCTTCAAAGACATGGTTAGGAGGATCAATTTACAAAAAGAGTTTTTTGATTCCTCAGACAAGGGTCATCTTTTTAGGTTTCCAGATAGATTCAGTGTCCATTACTCTTTCTCTGACAGACAAGAGACAAATGAAGTTGGTTTTAGCTTGTCTAAACCTTCAGTCTCTATCATTCCCTTCAGTGGCTATGTGTATGGAAGTTTAAGGTCTGATGACTGCAGCATTGGACGCAATCCCCTTTGCTCATTTTCATATGAGGCCTCTACAGCTTTGCATGTTGCACCAATGGTGCAGGGATTATACTCACAACTGATATACTTAAATCCCAACACTCAACTCTCTCTGACTTGGTGGTTAGACCATCACCTTATTGTTCAAGGTGGCTCTTTTGTTTGTCCTTCCTGGACTGTGATCTCAACAGATGCAAGTCTTACAGGTTGGGGAGCTGTCTGGGGGTCTCTGACAGCACAAGGGGTTTGGAATCCTCAAGAGGCGAGGTTACCAATCAATATTTTAGAAATCCGTGCTATTTTTAGAGCTCTTCAGGTGTGGCCTCTATTGAAGAGATAACTTTACATTCGATTTCAGACAGACAATATCACAACAGTGGCATAGGTCAATCATCAAGGACGGACTCGCAGTCCTTCAGCAATGAAAGAAGTATATTGGATACTTTCTTGGGCGGAATCCAACTCTTGTCAAATTTCTGAGATTAATATCCCAGGTGTAGACAATTGGGAAGCGGATTATCTCAGCCGTCAAGACTTTACATCCGGGGGAGTGGTCTCTCCATCCAGATGTGTTTTTACATCTTGTACAGATGTGGGGTCTTCCAGAAATAGATCTGATGGCCTCTCGTCTGAACAAGAAGATTCCCAGATACCTTTCCAGGTCCAAGAAGCCTCAGGCGGAGATGGCGGATGCTTTAGCAGTTCCTTGGTTTTACCAACCTGCTTATATTTTTCCGCCACTGGTTCTTCTTCCAAGGGTGATCTCCAAGATCATAATGGAACAATCTTATGTGTTTCTGATAGCACCAGCATGGCCTCACAGGTTTTGGTATGCAGATCTTGTCCGGATGTCCATTTCCCAGCCTTGGCCACTTCCTTTAAGGCCAGACCTTCTGTCTCAAGGGCCTTTTTTCCCCATCAGGATCTCAAATCTCTAGTTTTGAAGGCATGGAAATGGAACGCTTAGTCATAGAGGTTTCTCTGACTCAGTGATTAGCACTATGATACAGGTTTGTAAGTCTGTTTCAAGGAAGATTTTTTCATTGGGTTTGGAAAACCTGTATTTCATGGTGTTCCACTCATGATTATTCTTGGCATGCTTTCAGAATTCTTAGGATATTACAGTTTCTTCAGGATGGTTTGGATAAAGGTTTGTCTGCAAATACTTTGAAAGGACAAACTTCTGCTCTGTCTTATTTCATAGAAATATTGCTAAGCTTCCTGATATTTACTGTTTTGTTCAGGCTTTGACTTGTATCAAACCTGTTATTAAATCTATTTCTCCTCCTTGGAGTCTCAATTTGGTATTGAAGATTTTACAGGCTTCTCCTTTTGAGCCTATGCATTCTCTGGATATTAAATTACTTTCTTGGAAAGTGTTATTTCTTTTTGTTATCTTCTGCTAGAAGAGTTTCTGAATTGTCTGATCTCTCTTGGGAGTCTCCTTATCTGATTTTCCATCAAGATAAAGCTGTTTTGCGGACTTCATTTACATTTTTGCCTAAAGTTGTGAATTCTAACATCATTAATAGGGAAATTGTTGTTCCTTCCTCGTGTCCTAATCCTAAAAATACTCTTGAAAGATCTTGACATTCTTTGGATGTGGTAAGAGCTTTGAAATATGTTGAGGCTACTAAAGATTTCAGATAGACTTCTAGTCTATTTGTTATTTTTTCTGGTTCCAGGAAAACTCAGAAATTCTCTGCCATTTCTCTGGCAGCTTGGTTGAAACTTTTGATTTACAAAGCTTATTTGGAGGCTGGGCAGTCTCTGCCTCAGCGAATTACAGCTCATTCTATTAGATCAGTTGCCACTTCTTGGGCTTTCAAGAATGAAGCTTCAGTTGATCAAATTTGCAAAGCAGCAACTTGGTCTTCTTTGCATACATTTACTAAATTTTACCATTTTGATGTGTTTTCTTCTTCTGAAGCAGCCTTTGGTAGAAAGGTTCTTCAGGCAGCTGTCTCAGTTTGATGCTAGTGCCTTTGAGTTCGTTGAAATGTTCAAGAAAACCTAATTTTTTGGGGGAATTAATTTCTCAGCGGATATAGCCGTTTGTATTTTATCCCTCCCTCTCTAGTGACTCGTGGACTTCCACTTCTTGGGTATTATATCCCATTCGCCACTAGCTCATGGACTCTTGCCACTTACATGAAAGAAAACATAATTTATGTAAGAACTTACCTGAAAAATTCATTTCTTTCATAGTGGCAAGAATCCATGAGACCCACCCTATTTTTTTGTGGTTATGATTTTTTTGTATAAAACACATTTTTCCAGTTCCTCTTTTTGTATGCTTTTTACTCCTTTTTTTACAAAAAAACCTCACTACTTGGCTATACGTTAAACTGAGGTATGAGTGAGGTGGGAGGTGTATTTACAGGCATTTTGAGGTTTGGGAAACTTTGCTCCCTCCTGGTAGGAATGTATATCCCATACGTCACTAGCTCATGTACTCTTGCCACTATGAAAGAAATGAATTTATCAGATAAGTTCTTACATAAATTATGTTTTTGACTTTACCTTTAAAGCAATAGGAGAAACTTTGTGATTTTCATTATTCACTTGATTTTGTGTAAAAAAAAAAGAAAAATTTATGCTTACCTGATAAATTTGTTTCTTTTTTGACATGATGGGGCATATGTATCAAGCTCCATATGGAGCTTGATGCCCTGTGTTTCTGGCGAGACTGCAGGCTCGCCAGAAACAGCAGTTATGAAGCAGCGGTCACAAAGACCGCTGCTCCATAACCTGTCCGCCAGCTCTGAGCAGGCGGACACACATCGCCACAATACAACCCGATCGAGTACGATCGGGTTGATTGACACCCCCCTGCTGGCGGCCCATTGGCCGCGAGTTTGCAGGGGGCGGTGTTGCACCAGCAGCTCTTGTGAACTGCTGGTGCAATGCTGAATACGGCGAGCGTATTGCTCGCCGTATTCAGCAAAGTCTGGCGGACCTGATCCGCACTGTCGGATCAGGTCCGCCAGACTTTGATAACTAGAGGCCGATGAGTCCACGGATCATCTTAATTACTAATCGGATATTCACCTCCTGGTCAGCAGGAGGAGGCAAAGAGCACCACAGCAGAGCTGTTAAATAGCTCCTCCCTTCCCTCCCACTCCAGTCATTCAACCGAAGTTAGGAAGAGAAAGGAAAAGCCAAGGTGCAGAGGTGTCTGAAGTTTACAATAACCCACAACCTGTCTAAAAGAACAGGGCGGGCCATGGACTCATCGTGTCAAAAAAGAAATACATTTATCAGGTAAGCATAAATTTTCTTTTCTAAGACACGATGAGTCCACGGATCATCTTAATTACTAATTGGATTCAATACCCAAGCTAGAGTACACAGATGACACGGGAGGGACAAGACAGGTAACCTAAACGGAAGGCACCACTGCTTGAAGAACCTTTTTCCTAAAAGCGGCCTAAGCCGAAATAAAAGTATTACATTTAAAAAACTTTGAAAAAAAGTGTAAAGAGAGGACCAAGTTACAGCTTTGCAAATCTGTTCGACAGAAGCTTCATTCGTGAATGCCCATGAGAAAGTAACAGCCCTCGTGGAATGAGCCGTAACTCTCTCTGGAGGCTGCTGTCCAGCAGTCTCATATGCAAAACGTATGATACTCTTCAGTCAAAAAGAAAGAAGTAGCCGTAGCCTTCTGTCCCTTACGTTTTCCTGAGAAAACCACAAACAAAAAAAAAAAAAAGACTGACGAAAATCCTTAGTCGCCTGCAGGAGAAAACTTTAAAGCACGGACCACGTCCAAATTGTACAGAGTCGTTCCTTCTGAGAAGAAGGATTAGGACACAAGGAAGGAACAACAATCTCCTGAATAAAGTTCTGATCAGAAACAACCTTAGGAAGAAATCCTAATGTAGTACATAAAACTACCTTATCTGAATGGAAAATAAGGTAAGGAGACTCATACTGAAATGCCGAGAGCTCTGACACTCTACAAGCAGAGGAAATAGCAACAAGAAATAAAACTTTCCAAGATAACAACTTAATATTGAATGAATGCATAGGCTCAAACAGAGCCCCTTGAAGAAGTTTAAGAACCAAATTCAGACTCCATGGAGGAGTAATGGGTTTGAACACAGGCCTGATCCTGACCAAGGCCTGACAAAATGATTGTACATCCAGAACCTCCGCCAGACGTTTGTGTAACAAAATAGATAATGCAGAGATTTGACCCTTTAGGGAACTAGTCGATAAGCCTTTGTCCAAACCTTCTTGGAGAAAAGAAAATTCTAGGAATCCTAATTCTACTCCATGAGTAGCCCTTGGATTCACACCAAAGAGATATTTACGCCATATCTTATGGTAAATCCTTTTAGTTACAGGCTTGCTAGCCTGAATCATGGTCACTATGACCGAGTCAGAAAACCCCCGCTTAGACAAAATTAAGCGTTCAATCTCCAAGTAGTCAGCCTCAGAGAAACTAAATTTGGGTGAAAGAAGGACCCTTGAATTAGAAGGTCCTTCTTCAAGTCTCCACAGTGGCAGAGATGACATATCCACCAGATCCGCACACCAAATCCCAGGAGCAATGAGAATTACTGATGTCCTCTCCTGCTTGATCTGAGCAATGACCCGAGGAAAAAGCGCAAACGGAGGAATTTGGTATGCTAGACTGAAGGTCCAAGAAACCGCCACTGCATCTATCAGTTCCGCCTAGGAGTACCTGGACCTCGACCCGAATCTCGGGAGCTTGGCACTCTGTCGAGATGCCAAGAGGTCTAATTCTGGCTGACCCCACCTGAGAATAAGGTTGGAGAACACTTCCGGATGGAGTTCCCACTCCCCCGGATGAAAGGTCTGCCTGTTCAGAAAATCCGCCTCCCAGTTGTCCACCCCTGGGATGTGGACAGACAAGAATAGGCCTCCACCCACTGAATTATCTTGGTTACCTCTGTCATCGCTAAGGAACTCCTCGTTCCTCCCTGATGATTGATGTAAGCCACTGAAGTTATTTTGTCCAACTGGAACCTGATAAACTGGACAGAGGCTAACTGAGGCCAGGCCAGAAGAGCCTTGAAGATCGCTCTCAGCTCCAGGATGTTTATAGGAAGAATAGACTCTGACTGAGTCCATACTCCCTGAGCCTATTAGGGAACCCTAGCAGGCTGGCGTCTGTTGTCACAATCACCCAAAATGGTCTGCGAAAGCAGGTTCCCTGGAAAAGAGGATTATTATTATTATTATTATTATTATCGGTTATTTGTAGAGCACCAACAGATTCTGCAGCGCTGATCCAGAGACAACCACCATTGAAGAGAATCCCTTGTCTCCTGCTCCAAATGTATTAGAGGAGATAAATCCGCATAATCTCCGTTCCATTACCAGAGCATATTTAACTGCAGAGGTCAGAGATGGAACCGAAAGGGATGATGTCCATTGCCGCTACCATCAGCCCGAATACCTCCATGTACTGAGCCACTGACGGCCGAGGAGTGGACTGAAGAGCTAGACAAGTATCGAAAATCTTTAATTTCCTGACTTCTGCCAGAAAAATCTTCATCGATAGGGAATATATTATGGTTCCCAAGAAAGTTACCCTTGTATTTGGGACTAAGGAACTCTTATCCAAATTTACCTTCCCACCGTGAGATCGCAGGAAGGAAAACGACATTTCCGTGTGGAATCTTGCTTGTTGTAAGGATGGCCCTGTACTAGTAAGTTGTCCAGATAGGGCGCCACTGCAATGCCCCGTAACCAAAGCACCGCCAACAGCGATCCCAGAACCTTTGAGAAAATTCTAGGAGCTGTGGCAAGACCGAAGGGAAGAGCCACGAATTGGAAGGGTTTCTCTTGAAAAGCAAACCTTAGAAACTTGTAATGATCCCTGTGAATGGGAACATGCAGGTACGCGTCCTTTAAATCCACTGTTGTCATAAATTGACCCTCTTGGATCAAACGGAGAATGGAACGAATAGCTTCCATCTTGAAGGACGGTACTCTGAGAAATTTGTTCAGATTCTTGAGATCTAAAATTGGCCTGAAGGAAATAGATTGTAATAAAATCCCAGACCCTGTTCCTGAACCAGAACAATCACTCCCAGGTTGGAAAGGTCTCTCTATTTTGTCCGGTCTGCAGACAATCTTGAAACACAAACCTGCCTCTGGGGGGAAAAATCTTGAATTCTTACTTGTATCCCTGGGACACTATTTCTATTACCCAGGAATCCTGAACGTCTCGAACCCAAACCTGAGCGAAGCAGGAAAATCTGTCCCCTGCGAGATCCGGATCAGGGGCATGTCCTTCATTCAACAGCCGGCTTCTTGGATTGTTTTCCCTTATTCCAGGATTCATTGGGTCTCCATGCAGGCCTAATCTGATCCTGTTCGGAGGCAGAAAAGGAAAAAAAATTTTTTTTTTTTTTTTTAATTCCGAAAGGAACTAAAATTGCTCTGTTGTCGTCCTTGTTTGATTCTCATATCCTGCGGGAGAAGAAGATCTTTACCTCCCGGGATATTGGAGATAATTTCCGACAGGCCAGGTCCAAACAAGGTCTACCCCTTGTAAGGAATAGTTAGAAGCTTAGACTTAGAGGACACCTCCGCAGACCAAGGCTTTAACCATAAGGCTCTGTGAGCTACAACAGAGAAACCCGAAATCTCTGCTCCCTGATTGATAAATTGAAGGGAAGCATCTGTAAAAAAGGAATTAGCCAATATAAGAGCTGTTATCCTCTCCTGGGTTTAATTCAAAGAAGTTTCTGTCCTGAAAGCATCAGACAACACATCAAACCAATATGCCGCCGCACTAGTGACGGTAGCAATGCACACCGCTGTCTGCAATTGCAAGCCCTGGTATAACCCTATATGGTATAAGAAAAAACTTCACCATGAAGGGCACATTTAGTATAATTAACTGGGCTCTCTAGGATAAACTACGCCAGTAGTGTCAGAGTCTTCCAGGGTAGCTAAATAATCTCCACAAGTTACAAATGGAGGAAATCAAGCTAAAATTAAATGAAAGGCAACCTCAGGATCAGATAAAGGTATTACCCCATCTGAGTTTGAGAATTCCCCCTCATATACTACCGAATTATCCTCCTCTTTCATATACTGGGAGAAAAATTTGGAATATTGAATGAATATATGTCCTTTTGTACTTCTTTTTACAGTATGGACAAACAGACAATGCATGAAATGCAAGGTAACTCCAGGTGGAGTATGAAAGGAAGCACAGGGCACTGCATGTGGGCTATAAATTATTTGGGACACATTAGGAGAAATTAATGGCATAACTTGACCATCTTCAATAAACTCTTAAACAGCATGCGCCTTAGAGAGAGTAATTCAGAAACAAACTGTTTGTATAAGCACATTGACATCAACACATAGAACCAAATAGACACTAGTAGGACCCCTTGGTTCATTTTGATTCACAAGGGAAGAGGTAAACACAAAAACATGTTACATTTTGTAAAGTAAAAATGAACACATAAAAACGGTCCTGTGTCTTTAAATTTTAAAATGTAACTTTATATTTTAATGTGCAGAAGAAAGTTAACTTGGTACACAATATCTACACCTCAGCCCAATCCTGCTGAGGTGACCATCTCACAGAAACCAAGTGCCTCTCCAACTTTACTTTTTTTATTAAAACATAGCTACACATATAGAAAAAAATGAATAGCTTCACTTTTATTTATAAATGGATCCGGAAACGCAGTTGTGATGCTGTCCGGTCCCTGAGACAAGAGTAAAGACTGAGCTTGCTTGCTGAAATTAATATGGATAGTGCAGCCCAAAGACAGCGCCAAACGTAGCTCCGCCCCTCTAGGGCGTAATAGCATCACACTACTGGTCGGCATTTTCAGAAAAATAAACGTAGCAGAGTGCGCAGCTCAAAACGGCGCGAAACAAGCTCCGCCCATCGTGGGCGTGACAAGTACCAAACTCCCGGTCGCCATTATTACAGTGTGAAAAAATTAAGCCACCGGTAGATAACTTAACCTCTTGCCAAGCCTGAGGTAAAATATTGCCACCGCATGAGAGATGCTCTTCAGACAGAATCAGTTAGTCCAAATATGTCCACCAGACGTTTGAGACTTACAGAAACTCTAGTCACCAAACCATCACCTCCTACTGAGCACCTTACTTAGCCCTAGTGATTAAGCCTTTCTAGCCCCAGTGCCTGCTTCCAACTTGCTGTCACAGGGTCCCCTCTCTTAACAATAGGAGTTATGATCCCACTTTGTAAAATAAAGTGCTCTACTTCTTCTGAGATCCTCTTCCCAGACCCAGAATAAAAAGTCGGCACTTACCTTTAAAATCTGCCCAACAGCAGGACAGTCCAGCAGGTTTAAGAGGTCCTCTCCCTCCCATAGCCCTGTGGTAAATGATCAAGCCTGAGTTAAGTGTTGCTTAGGCCATCAGGATAAGGGCAGCATAAATGTATGGGAGGCGCAGTGAGAATTATGTCCCACAAGTTCCCATTGCTCTAAAGCCACCAAAAGCTCTACTGAAGAGACTGATATGGACTACGGCTACACCCCAGAACAAAGCAGCACAATGTTGCACTACTTTAAAAATAATATACTTTTGATTGAAGAATCTGTACTAACACCTCACTTTACCTCTTCCTATCACTAACGTAGGCAAAGAGAATGACTGGAGTGGGAGGGAAGGGAGGAGCTATTTAACAGCTCTGCTGTGGTGCTCTTTGCCTCCTCCTGCTGACCAGGAGGTGAATATCCCATTAGTAATTAAGATGACCTGTGGACTCATCGTGTCTTAAAAAAGAAATGTATTCATCCCACTCTTGTAAGAGGTTATCTTCTGAAAGGCTGAATAAGCAACATACTCCACAGTGATTGCTTAGAGCTGGGGGCACATTCACTTACTGGCCAAAACTAGAGGAGATAAATATGTGAAACCCCTGGTGTGCGTTTATCTTGTTTAAACGATTAATAAACTAACACTTTTAGCAGTCTCTAACTGCTGATTTATACAATGTGACTAATGTCCCAGAAGAAAGGAAAACACAGATGTTGGGAAAATCTAACCATTTATTTATACAGCATACATCAGTCGCGGTGCCGCATGATGACAACAACCCACCAACTACACATATATATGCGCAGAGGGTGCTTGTGGGCTTTCTAGGTGGGGCTGCCCAATGCCTCTTTATAAAATAGATACCAGCCCTGATTGGTTCTGAGCACAATGTCCCTGGCACCTTAGACTCAAGGGCGCAGCTGATGAGCCTCACAGCCTATCACTAATGATTACTTGCTGGCGACCGCAGACAGCTGATCCCTTATCCTCCCCAGCCCATCCAACATTGTGTCTAAGGTCTCCTTGCTCAGCTCCATGCTCAGTGTCGATGTCGACAGCTCCAGGCCACAAAGCTCTGGGTCCTCCTGGATCTGAGACAACGACCAAAAACAGACCCAAATGACCAATTACTGACATAGGACTATACATTCACAGGCAAACAGAAATACATACTTGTAACTGCTCCTGCAGCACGCAGGCAAGTACCCACACATACAGCACGCACGCAAGTACCGCACCTACAGCACGCACGCAAGTACCGCACCTACAGCACGCACGCAAGTACAGCACGCACGCAAGTACCGCACCTACAGGGCCCAGATAATTACCCACACATGTAAGTCCCAGTGAGAGAACATACAACACACAGACACAGTGATACAGTGCCCCGGCCAGCGATACACAGGCATGCAGCGCAGAGACACAGTCGTACACAGGCATGCAGCACATAGCGGTACACAAACATACACAGTGGTACACAGGCATGCAGCAAACAGCGGTACACAGGCATGCAGCACACAGACACAGAGGTTCACAGGCATGCATCACACAGAGGTACACAAACAGCGCATACACAGGCATGCAGCACACAGACACGGAGGTACACAGGCATGCAGCACACAGCGCTACAGAGGTACACAGCCATGCAGCACACAGCGCTACAGAGGTACACAGCCATGCGACACACAGGCGTACACAGCCATGCGGCACGCAGGCGTACACAGCACTACACAGGCATGCGGCACACAGCGGTACACAGGCATGTGGCAAACAGACACAGAGGTACACAGGCATGCAGCACACAGACAGAGCGGTACACACTATAAGCACACACTATAAACACAACTAACAGATATACACACTATAACACAACTAACAGATATAGACACACCTTACAGATATACACACTAACAACTAATAGTATGTATATCTGTAAGGTGTGTATATATCTGTAACACAACTAACAGATATACACACAAACTATAACACAACTAACAGATACACACACACTATAACACAGATACACACACTATAACACAACTAACAGATATACACACACACACACACACACCTTACAGATACACACTGTAACACAACTAACAGATATACACAGATACACACACTATAACACAACTAACAGATATACACACACACAACTTACCAAATCATTACCCCATCTCATTACTTTACCTTCATCTGTAACAGAACGGTCGGCACAGCCATCCTGTTGATAGAGTCTGAAGACGTCTTAACATCGACCCTCCAGTTCAGATCAACAAGTTGCGGTAACGAGACTGAAAATCAGAAGCACAAACAGATCGGTACAAGCTCAGCGGTACACACACACACACACACACACAGATCGGTACCAGCTCAGCTTTACACGCACACACACAAACAGATCGGAACCAGTTCAACAGTACACACACACACAAACAGATCGGTACCAGCTCAGCTTTACACGCACACACACAAACAGATCGGTACCAGCTCAGCTGTACACAGACACACAAATCGGTACCAGCTCAGCTGTACACACAAACAGATCGGTACCAGCTTAGCTGTACACACACATCGGTACCAGCTCAGCTGTACACACACACACATCGATCGGTACCAGCTCAGCTATACACACACACAGATCGGTACGAGCTTAGCTATACACACAATCAGATTGGTACCAGCTCAGCTGTATACACACACACAAACCGATCGGTACCAGCTCAGCTATACACACACACAATCAGATCGGTACCAGCTCAGCTGTACACACACATCGATCGGTACCAGCTCAGCTATACACACACACAAAATCAGATCGGTACGAGCTCAGCTATACACACAATCAGATCGGTACCAGCTCAGCTGTACACACACACACATCGATCGGTACCAGCTCAGCTGTGCACACACACAAACCGATCGGTACCAGCTCAGCTATACACACACACACAATCAGATCGGTACCAGCTCAGCTGTACACACACACACATCGATCGGTACCAGCTCAGCTGTGCACACACACAAACCGATCGGTACCAGCTCAGCTATACACACACACACAATCAGATCGGTACCAGCTCAGCTGTACACACACATCGATCGGTACCAGCTCAGCTGTACACACACACATCGATCGGTCCCAGCTCAGCTGTACACACAAAATCAGATCGGTACGAGCTCAGCTATACACACAATCAGATCGGTACCAGCTCAGCTGTACACACACACACATCGATCGGTACCAGCTCAGCTGTGCACACACACAAACCGATCGGTACCAGCTCAGCTATACACACACACACAATCAGATCGGTACCAGCTCAGCTGTACACACACACACATCGATCGGTACCAGCTCAGCTGTGCACACACACAAACCGATCGGTACCAGCTCAGCTATACACACACACACAATCAGATCGGTACCAGCTCAGCTGTACACACACATCGATCGGTACCAGCTCAGCTGTACACACACACATCGATCGGTCCCAGCTCAGCTGTACACACACAATCAGATCGGTACCAGCTCAGCTATACACACACACACATCGATCGGTACCAGCTCAGCTATACACACATCGATCGGTACCAGCTCAGCTATACACACACACCGATCGGTACCAGCTCAGCTATACACACACATCGATCGGTACCAGCTCAGCTATACACACACATCGATCGGTACCAGCTCAGCTATACACACACATCGATCGGTACCAGCTCAGCTATACACACACACACACACAATCAGATCGGTACCAGCTCAGCTATACACACACACAATCAGATCGGTACGAGCTCAGCTATACACACAATCAGATCGGTACCAGCTCAGCTGTGCACACACACATGATCAGATCGGTACCAGCTCAGCTATACACAAAATCAGATCGGTACCAGCTCATCTGTGCACACACACAATCAGATCGGTACCAGCGCAGCTGTACACACACACACACACACACACATACATATATCGATCGGTACCAGCTCAGCTATACACACACACAGATCGGTACAAGCTCAGCTATACACACACACACAGATCGGTACCAGCTCAGCTGTACATACACACACATCGGTACAAGCTCAGCTATACACACACACAGATCGGTACCAGCTCAGCTGTACACACACACAGATCGGTACCAGCTCAGCTGTACACACACAATCAGATCGGTACCAGCTCAGCTGTACACACACACACACATACATACATATATCGATCGGTACCAGCTCAGCTATACACACACACAGATCGGTACAAGCTCAGCTGTACATACACACACATCGGTACAAGCTCAGCTGTACATACACACACATCGGTACAAGCTCAGCTATACACACACACACAGATCGGTACCAGCTCAGCTGTACACACACAGATCGGTACCAGCTCAGCTGTACATACACACACATCGGTACAAGCTCAGCTATACACACACACAGATCGGTACCAGCTCAGCTGTACACACACACAGATCGGTACCAGCTCAGCTGTACACACACAAACAAAAAGATCGGTACCAGCTCAGCTGTACACACACACACAGATCGGTACCAGCTCAGCTGTACACACACAAACAAAAAGATCGGTACCAGCTCAGCTGTACACACACACAGATCGGTACCAGCTCAGCTGTACACACACACAGATCGGTACCAGCTCAGCTGTACACACACACAGATCGGTACCAGCTCAGCTGTACACACACCGGTACCAGCTCAGCTGTACACACACAAACAAAAAGATCGGTACCAGCTCAGCTGTACACACACAAACAAAAAGATCGGTACCAGCTCAGCTGTACACACACACAGATCGGTACCAGCTCAGCTGTACACACACACACACACAGATCGGTACCAGCTCAGCTGTACACACACACACACACACAGATCGGTACCAGCTCAGCTGTACACACACACACACACACACAGATCGGTACCAGCTCAGCTGTACACACACACAGATCGGTACCAGCTCAGCTGTACACACACACACAAAAAAAATCGGTACCAGCTCAGCTGTACACACACACACACACACAGATCGGTACCAGCTCAGCTGTACACACACACACACAGATAGGTACCAGCTCAGCTATACACACACACAGATCGGTACCAGCTCAGCTATACACACACACACAGATCGGTACCAGCTCAGCTGTACACACACACAGATCGGTACCAGCTCAGCTGTACACACACACAGATCGGTACCAGCTCAGCTGTACACACACACAGATCGGTACCAGCTCAGCTGTACACACACACACACACAGATCGGTACCAGCTCAGCTGTACACACACACACACACACAGATCGGTACCAGCTCAGCTGTACACACACACACACACAGATCGGTACCAGCTCAGCTGTACACACACACACACACAGATCGGTACCAGCTCAGCTGTACACACACACACACAGATCGGTACCAGCTCAGCTGTACACACACACACACACACACAGATCGGTACCAGCTCAGCTGTACACACACACACAGATCGGTACCAGCTCAGCTGTACACACACGGAGAATCACCTGGCCCAGTAACTCCTGCTCACAACTTTTTTTTGTTATACAGTATATTTGGTTATTCTGTGGCTCTTCCTATTACGTGGCAGGTTAATCAGGTGTGTCTAAACCTTAGTACCAAATGGAGCTAAATGTAAAAAAATATACTGATGATTTAGCAGAAATATATATATATCCACTGCTTGGGACTGGAATAGTTTGGATTTTGGAAACAAAGTGTAAACAACAATGTCATTAAAAGAACAGTCCACACTAATATTGTTATTGTTTAAAAAGAAAGACCACACCTTTACTACCCATTCCCCAGCTTTGTACAACCAACATTGTTATATTAATAAACCTCTAAATTTCTGCCTGTAGCTAATCCACTACAAACAGCCTCTTATCACATGCTTTTTTTATTAGCTTTTCACAACAGGAGACTGCTAGTTCATGTGGGGCCATATAGAAAACATTGTGCTCACGCCTGTATAGTTATTTAAGAGTCAGCACAACATTACTAATTGGCTAAAATGCAAGTCAATAGATAATAAATAAAAAGTCATGTGATCAGGGGGCTGTCAGAAGATGTTTAGCTACAAGGTAATCACAGAGGTTAAAATTATATAAATATAACTGTTATGCAAAACTGGGGAATGGGTAATAAAGGGATTATCTATATTTTAAAACAATAACAATTCTATTGTAGACTGTCCCTTTGAGGCAATATTTACATAATGCAGCTTATACATGTAACTAAAGGAAGTTTTATATAATTATATTCAGACAGGTATATAGTAGTTGTTTTAAAATAAATAGAGAGTATTATTTGCATTTAGAACACACACACAAAAAACAAACAACCAAAGACAACAAAAGTTGCTCACCCACTAGAAGTAATAGAAATAATTAGTAAACCAGCGGTGCAAACTAGAAATGTGTTATTTATAACTTAATAAAGAGAAAGTGTCTCTTCCAAATAAGGGACACCCAGAAGCCTAGAATACTACACACAGCGAATGTATCAAACATTATGGAACACCTACGTTCTCTTTTTTACGTTATATATGGGGAATGATAGCCATTTTTTATATTTGTAAAAAAGTTTGGATTTTTCGAATTGCAGATTTGAGGATTTATACATACTGTATATATACACACACTATATATAGAGGGGTTAATCCCCCCTTGTAAAAATCATTCCCAAAGGTTCACTTGGGGTGGATGCCAGAGGATTGGCGGGGACCTTCAATGAACCCCTCCAAGTGGAGGCAAAAGAAATAGTGTAGATAGGGGGAATTACAGTACATTGGGCTTTTATCACACAGCCGCTTGGGTAATACCCGGGGAACTGCCAGGGTGCAGGCAAAATAAATCCAGCAATAATAACAGGCTTGCACTCACTGGACTTTTAAATAATTTTTACTTGGGCTGGGACGTTTCGGGGGTCTGAGGAAGGGGAGCTTTATCCCTGAAACATCACAGCACAAGCCCAATGAGTTCAAGCTTGTTATTTGTGTGTGTGTATATATATATATATATAAATAAAAGAAGCACTCACTGAACTAGTTCAGTGAGTGCTTCTTTTCTACATTTCTACAATTACCTTCTGTGTGTGTGTGCGGGCACTTTATATATTACCCCTGCTGTGTGTGTGCGGGCACTTTATATATTACCCCTGCTGTGTGTGTGCGGGCACTTTATATATTACCCCTGCTGTGTGTGCAGGCACTTTATATATTACCCCTGCTGTGTGTGTGCGGGCACTTTATATATTACCCCTGCTGTGTGTGTGCGGGCACTTTATATATTACCCCTGCTGTGTGTGTGCGGGCACTTTATATATTACCCCTGCTGTGTGTGCAGGCACTTTATATATTACCCCTGCTGTGTGTGCGGGCACTTTATATATTACCCCTGCTGTGTGTGCGGGCACTTTATATATTACCCCTGCTGTGTGTGCAGGCACTTTATATATTACCCCTGCTGTGTGTGTGCGGGCACTTTATATATTACCCCTGCTGTGTGTGTGCGGGCACTTTATATATTACCCCTGCTGTGTGTGTGCGGGCACTTTATATATTACCCCTGCTGTGTGTGTGCAGGCACGTTATATATTACCCCTGCTGTGTGTGTGCGGGCACCTTATATATTACCCCTGCTGTGTGTGTGCGGGCACCTTATATATTACCCCTGCTGAGTGTGCAGGCACTTTATATATTACCCCTGCTGTGTGTGCAGGCACTTTATATATTACCCCTGCTGTGTGTGCAGGCACTTTATATATTAGCCCTGCTGTGTGTGTGCAGGCCCTTTATATATTACCGCTGCTATGTGTGTGTGCGGGCACTTTATATATTACCCCTGCTATGTGTGTGCGGGCACTTTATATATTACCCCTGCTGTGTGTGTGCGGGCACCTTATATATTACCCCTGCTGTGTGTGTGCGGGCACCTTATATATTACCCCTGCTGTGTGTGCAGGCACTTTATATATTACCCCTGCTGTGTGTGCAGGCACTTTATATATTACCCCTGCTCTGTGTGTGCGGGCACTTTATATATTACCCCTGCTCTGTGTGTGCGGGCACCTTATATATTACCCCTGCTGTGTGTGTGCGGGCACCTTATATATTACCCCTGCTGTGTGTGCAGGCACTTTATATATTACCAGTGCTGTGTGTGCAGGCACTTTATATATTACCCCTGCTCTGTGTGTGCGGGCACTTTATATATTACCCCTGCTCTGTGTGTGCGGGCACTTTATATATTACCCCTGCTCTGTGTGTGCGGGCACTTTATATATTACCCCTGCTGTGTGTGTGCGGGCACTTTATATATTACCCCTGCTGTGTGTGTGCGGGCACTTTATATATTACCCCTGCTGTGTGTGTGCGGGCACTTTATATATTACCCCTGCAGTGTGTGTGCGGGCACTTTATATATTACCCCTGCTGTGTGTGTGCGGGCCCTTTATATATTACCCCTGCTGTGTGTGTGCAGGCACTTTATATATTACCAGTGCTCTGTGTGTGTGCGGGCACTTTATATATTACCCCTGCTCTGTGTGTGTGCGGGCACTTTATATATTACCACTGCTGTGTGTGTGCAGGCACTTTATATATTACCCCTGCTGTGTGTGTGCAGGCACTTTATATATTACCCCTGCTGTGTGTGTGCAGGCACTTTATATATTACCCCTGCTGTGTGTGTGCAGGCACTTTATATATTACCCCTGCTGTGTGTGTGCGGGCACTTTATATATTACCCCTGCTGTGTGTGTGCAGGCACTTTATATATTACCCCTGCTCTGTGTGTGTGCGGGCACTTTATATATTACCACTGCTGTGTGTGTGCAGGCACTTTATATATTACCCCTGCTGTGTGTGTGCGGGCACCTTATATATTACCACTGCTCTGTGTGCGGGCACTTTATATATTACCCCTGCTGTGTGTGTGCGGGCACTTTATATATTACCACTGCTGTGTGTGCGGGCACTTTATATATTACCCCTGCTGTGTGTGTGCGGGCACTTTATATATTACCCCTGCTGTGTGTGTGCGGGCACTTTATATATTACCACTGCTGTGTGTGCGGGCACTTTATATATTACCCCTGCTGTGTGTGTGCAGGCACTTTATATATTACCCCTGCTGTGTGTGCGGGCACTTTATATATTACCACTGCTGTGTGTGCGGGCACTTTATATATTACCACTGCTGTGTGTGCGGGCACTTTATATATTACCCCTGCTGTGTGTGTGCGGGCACTTTATATATTACCACTGCTGTGTGCAGGCACTTTATATATTACCCCTGCTGTGTGTGTGCGGGCACTTTATATATTACCCCTGCTGTGTGTGTGCGGGCACTTTATATATTACCACTGCTGTGTGTGCGGGCACTTTATATATTACCACTGCTGTGTGCAGGCACCTTATATATTACCAGTGCTCTGTTTGTGGGCTATGCCAGGCTCTCTATCTGAAACTTACTGTGAGAGTCCTGTACATCACTTCTCCAGGTAGATCTGTAGGAAAAACACACAACACAGAGAACGATCATTAGTTACTTGTTCCGTGATACCAGACACGCTGTCAATAAGTGGGCATATTATGAAGGTCAATAGAATTCTGAAGCATATCACTAGTAACCGTTCAGCACATTAAGTTACAGGGTTTGTGTATCGCGGATATGTCTGAATAAGTAAATATAATAACTTGCTGAAAAAAATATCAGGAGATGAACTCACACATTATCCAGAATGATCTTTGCCAGCAGATGTTTTAGATTCTGATGGAAATTTTCAGGGAATATGGAGAGAACTTCCTCTGCAGACGTCAGCCCTCGGTACACGACATACCTGGTCAGCTTGTGCAGCGCATGTATTAGCTGTTGGGTAAGAAAAAAACATCAAGCAAACGGAGCACAGAGTTAGTGAGCTCTGTAACCGCAGTACACAGAGACCCCTCTGCTGACGCACACTCACCTGAGCAGCCTCTTCTTCGCTGACAGATAAACTGGACGACACGTTGTCAGTAATCTGTAGTGACTCCTTCGCTGACCTCAGGAAACACTCTCTGCAGAGCTTCGCAACCACATCTTTAGACGAGGCCTGAGATACAGTTGTATGCGTTACTGGTTGTCACATGCAGGACCTCACTCTACAAACACAGGATATGTTCTGTTCATATCAGATAAAATGTGCATGCGTGCCTGGCTCCTTAGCACGTGTGTGTGTGACTGGCTCCTCAGCACATGCATGTGTGTGCGCACGTGTGTGTGCGACTGGCTCCTCAGCACATGCGTGTGTGTGTGCGACTGGCTCCTCAGCACATGCGTGTGTGTGTGCGACTGGCTCCTCAGCACATGCGTGTGTGTGTGCGACTGGCTCCTCAGCACATGCATGTGTGTGCGTGTGTGACTGGCGCCTCAGCACATGCATGTGTGTGCGCACGTGTGTGTGTGACTGGCTCCTCAGCACATGCGTGTGTGTGCGTGTGTGACTGGCGCCTCAGCACATGCGTGTGTGTGTGCGTGTGTGACTGGCGCCTCAGCACATGCATGTGTGTGCGCGTGTGTGACTGGCGCCTCAGCACATGCATGTGTGTGCGCACGTGTGTGTGTGTGACTGGCTCCTCAGCACATGCATGTGTGTGTGTGTGTCTGGCTCCTCTGCAAATGAATGCGTGTGTGACTGGCTCCTCTGCACATGCGTGTGTGTGTGTGTCTGGCTCCTCTGCAAATGAATGTGTGTGTGTGACTGGCTCCTCAGAACATGTGTGTGTGCGTCTGGCTCTTCAGCATATGTGCATCTGGCCACTCAGCCCATGCACATCTGGCTCCTCAATACGTGTGTGTGCTAGTGTCTGTCTCCTCAGCACATGCGTGTGTGTGTGTGCGCGCGACTGGCTCCTCAGCACATGCGTGTGTGTGCGTGTGTGACTGGCGCCTCAGCACATGCATGAGTGTGCGCACGTGTGTGTGTGACTGGCTCCTCAGCACATGTGTGTGTGTGTGTGTCTGGCTCCTCTGCAAATGAATGTGTGTGTGTGTGTGTCTGGCTCCTCTGCAAATGAATGCGTGTGTGTGACTGGCTCCTCAGCACATGCGTGTGTGTGTGCGACTGGCTCCTCAGCACATGCATGTGTGTGCGTGTGCGACTGGCGCCTCAGCACATGCATGAGTGTGCGCACGTGTGTGTGTGACTGGCTCCTCAGCACATGTGTGTGTGTGTCTGGCTCCTCTGCAAATGAATGTGTGTGTGTGTGTGTCTGGCTCCTCTGCAAATGAATGCGTGTGTGTGACTGGCTCCTCAGCACATGCATGTGTGTGCGCACGTGTGTGTGTGACTGGCTCCTCAGCACATGTGTGCGTGTGTGTCTGGCTCCTCAGCACATGCATGTGTGCGTGTGTGTCTGGCTCCTCAGCACATGCATGTGTGTGTGTGTCTGGCTCCTCTGCAAATGAATGCGTGTGTGTGACTGGCTCCTCAGAACATGCGTGTGTGCATGTGTTTGTGCGTATGGCTCTTCAGCATATGTGCATCTGGCCACTCAGCCCATGCACATCTGGCTCCTCAATACGTGTGTGTGCTAGCGTCTGTCTCCTCAGCACGTGCGTGTGGGTGGGTGTGCAGAGGAGCAAGATGCAAACCCACAAACACAGGCAGGTGCTGAGGAGCCAGGCGCAAACTTGTGTGCTTGTGGGTTTGCATCATGATCCTAAGCACATGCGTGTGTGTGCGCGTGCGTCTAGCTCCTAAATATTGCTGAATATGTGTGAAGCCTGAATTCTACACAAGCAAGAAAGCTCCTATGTATCACATAAGCTCCAGTAGCTCATGTTATTTCCTGGTACAGCAGTGGAGAAAGATCGGGCACAGTCAGTACATGCAGGGCTGGTTCTAGGGTTTATGAGGCATGCGCTATGCCCCCATCATATAGCCTTACATATGCACAACATCTGCTCGTTTACATGGGCACAGAAGGGCAAAACAGTGATAGAAATAAGAAAATAAGTAACAACTGGTAGAAATGCTGAGCTCACCCTAACTAATAGCAACATCTGCCGTGATACACAGAGACCACCGCGGATCTGTTTGAACCCCGTCTTATAGGTAGCTGAGGGGGACCTGCACTGTCCCAGTGAGAAGTGGGTGGCAGCTGCACACAGGCCTTGTGTTCCCTGCGGTGTCTGTGGCACAGGTGGCATACACACTGTGCCCACTCAACTGCCAGCGCAGGAACGTCACGTTAATAACCCAGCAGTGTGATTCAATGACCTGATTTTTACTTCTAGTGAGCAGAAAATGCTCTGACTGATCCTCCCACACTGAGATCAGAATCCGACTGAGGGTTTAAGTTATAGCGAGAGGGGGGTGTCTGGGTCTTACAGGGACATTAAATGTCAGTTTTACAGCCCATGGACAAACCCCTTGCAAGGCCTCAAGTATGTTTATCTCCTCTTCTGTGGTCAATTAGAGTGAGAAATCTCCTGAACTGATCACACAAAGTATAGCAAGTTGCTGGAACCTTTTTTGATGGCCCACAAACTGGCAGTATGATAAGAGGTGAATTAAAAAAACAAAAACAAAACAAAAAAACAAAGCTGGCCAAATAAAATAATTTGCAAACAACTGTGCCTGCATTCAAAACCACAATAAATGACACAACATAAAACAATGAAACAACTTTAAAAACAAACTATAGATGCCTCACTTAAAGCACACACACAAGCAAATGTCACACTCATATTGGCAGAACTTAACACCCATTAACCCCGTGCAGCCAGCAGCATAAAAACACCAACAAAACGTAATACTCTCCTAATAGTCATATACCCGAGGCGTTTGCATATGGTAAGCAGCATATTGGTGTTAGTTCATTTGAATAGAGGAGAAAATAGTACATGATGTTTTGTTAGTGTTTAATTGTTGTATGTCGTTGGGTTCGGTGGCTGGAGTGAGCAACATTCAAGATATACGCTAAATAGTTTCTCTTTAGTGGTTTATTTAAAGCAGTGTTTTTCAACCAGTGTGCAGTGGCACACTAGTGTGCCGTGAGAGATCCTCAGGTGTGCCGCAGCAGACTGACAACAGTGCGGGGGTGTCCCTCTTTCAAATTTTGAAATATTGGGAGGTGTGTGACAGGCTCATCAGGCATCATTTACAACCATGACATTGACATTCATTCACAGACAATCATTATGATTATTTGTGAATGAATGTCAATATGTCACGTATAGTTTGTAGGAGGCATGGCATGACAGCACAGCGTGTGTGTGTGTGTGTGTATATATATCCCCTGTATTAGGCTACAATGTGTCATTTTGTAAAATTTTTGGATGGTGGTGTGCCACAGGATTTTTTTAATGTAAAAAGTGTGCCACGGCAAAAAAAAAAAAAAAGGTTGCAAATCACCGATTTAAAAGGGCCAGTAGAGTCAAAAATGACACATTAAAGGGACGCTGAACCCAAATGTTTTCTTTTGTGATTCAGATAGAGCATGGAATTTTAAGCAACTTTCTAATTTACTCACAATATCAAATTTTCTTCATTCTCTTGGTATCCTTATTTGAAATGCAAGAATGTAAGTTTAGGTGCCGGCCCATTTTTGGTGAACAACCTGGGTTGTTCTTGCTGATTGGTGGATAAATTCATCCACCAATAAAAAAGTGCTGTCCAGGGGGCTGAACCAAAAAAAGAAGCTTGGATGCCTTCTTTTTCAAATAAAGATAGCAAGAGAACAAAGAAAAATTGATAATAGGAGTAAATTAGAAAGTTGCTTAAAATTGCATGCTCTATCGGAATCACGAAAGAAAAAATTTGGGTTCAGTGTCCCTTTAATAATCCGTCAGAACATGCCGTGTTTAGACTGTGTACACCTTTGACTACTGTGTGGTTAAAGGGACAGTCTAGTCAAAATTAAACTTTCATGATTCAGATAGGGCATGCAATTTTAAACAACTTTCCAATTTACTTCTATTATCTCATTTGCTCAATTCTTTAGATATCCTTTGTTGAAGAAATAGCAATGCACATGTGTGAGCCAATCACACAAGGCCTCTATGTGCAGCAACCAATCAGCAGCTACTGAGCATATCTAGATATGCTTTTCAGCAAGTGATATCAAGAAAATGAAGCAAATTAGATAATAGAAGTAAATTAGAAAGTGGTTTAAAATGACATGCTCTTTCTAAATCATGAAAGAAAAAAAAATTGGGTTTCATGTCCCTTTAATCCCTTCAAATGGGTGAAACACACAGTAAAAATACTGCCTGAGACTTGCAGAGCACTGCTGGTCTCGAGTGGAAACAGACAAAGATCCAATCCGCAGCACTAAATGAATGACAGAGTCCCAAGCAGTATTTCTACTATGTGTTTAACTACTTAACACACAGTAGTTTAGGGTCGATATTCTTAAAACTATAAACTCTAATTGATAAATGTATGTTATTTTTTTATATTATGGCCCTTTAAAAAGGGACATAAAACCTCAAATATGTATGCAATTATTTAGATAGAGAATATAATTTTAAACAACTTTGCAATTTACTTCTACTATTTAATTAGTTTTGTTCTTAGGTATATGTGACAAAAAATAAAAAAGTGTTTATAAACACTGTTTTCATAAAGCCAATAAGTCTTTCCTCCTTAAAGTAAAGGTAAACTTTGGTGAATGAAAGCTCGTTTTTTAAAATACTATTAAAAATAGGGGCACTTTCATTCATCAATGTTTACAAAGCAGCCGTTTTGTTAAAAAAAAATACCTTTTTTTCTTTTAACAGCTACAGCAGCTTCCCCCACCTAGAGATCCTCTATTCACACATCAGAATGACTAATCCGGCTTCCTCCAATCACAGCTTTCCCCCCAGGGTAGTCATTGCCTGAGGCCATGCTGTGATTGGAGGAAGCCAGATTAGTCATTGCTGACGTGTGAATAGAGGATCTCTAGGTGAGGGAAGCTGCTCTGCTGTGAAAAGAAAAAAAGGTAATTTTTTTAACAAAACGGCTGCTTTGTAAACTTTGATGAATGAAAGTGCTCCTGTTTTTAATAGTATTTTTAAAAACGGGACTTTCATTCACCAAAGTTTACCTTCACTTTAATCCACAGCTTCACCTCAAGAGAAATAAGAATGAAAAACAAAAAAGTGCAATCCGGTTTATTTCCTTATTTAGCAACTCCAGAGTATTATTACTCACGTGGTTAAAAACAGCAGTGCTGTGTTAGGCGCATAACCAGCCACACACCCAGCATCCTTTAAAAACTTTATTATTAAAAGCACATATAGAACTTATATGCACATCAGTAAGCATACATAGGGTATAATAGCGTCATATAAACCTCAATTATAAGGGTCCAAAATACCTCCTCAATACCCAATGTCCCTTCACACGTATTTCGCTTACGCTTTTTCAAGGATATATCACTCTACGCCCTTATTTCTCCTGGTCAGTCGCCCTACGTGAGACAGGGCACAGCAGCTTTTAGAGAGCACCTTTGTTTTAGTTTTAGATTCTATATATGACATGTGGGCACCTATATCACTGTATCCTAGAAAACAAGAAGATGAAATGACATTCTACTAACTGCACTTACAAACTGCTCCCTTGGGTATATAAAGACAATACTGTAGCACATTGTCATCAGGACTCTGCTTTTTAGCCATTTAATAATTTACATATACATGTATATTTTTTCTTCTTCTTCCCTCCATACATTTTGTGTTATGGCTGTGTATGCTAGATACCTGGGAAGGAGGGGTTGAGTAAGCAGAGACCCTGGGAAGGAGGAGGAACAGGGGGTGAGTAAGCAGAGACCCTGGGAAGGAGGAGGAGGAGGAAAGCAGAGACCCTGGGGAAAAGGAGGAGGGGTGAGTAAGCAGAGACCCTGGGTTGGAGGAGGGGGGGGAGTAAGCAGAGACCCTGGGATGGAGGAGGAGGGGGGGGTGAGTAAGCAGAGACCCTGTGAAGGAGGAGGAGGAGGAGGAGGGGGGTGATTAAGCAGAGACCCTGGGGAAAAGGAGGAGGAGTGAGTAAGCAGAGACCCTGGGATGGAGGAGGAGGAGGAGGGGGGGGGGTGAGTAAGCAGAGACCCTGGGATGGAGGAGGAGGGGGTGAGTAAGCAGAGACCCTGTGAAGGAGGAGGAGGGGGGTGAGTAAGCAGAGACCCTGGGGAAAAGGAGGAGGGGTGAGTAAGCAGAGACCCTGGGATGGAGGAGGAGGGGGGGTGAGTAAGCAGAGACCCTGTGAAGGAGGAGGGGGGGTGATTAAGCAGAGACCCTGGGGAAAAGGAGGAGGGGTGAGTAAGCAGAGACCCTGGGATGGAGGAGGAGGGGGGGTGAGTAAGCAGAGACCCTGGGATGGAGGAGGAGGAGGGGGTGAGTAAGCAGAGACCCTGTGAAGGAGGAGGAGGGGGGTGAGTAAGCAGAGACCCTGGGGAAAAGGAGGAGGGGTGAGTAAGCAGAGACCCTGGGATGGAGGAGGAGGAGGGGGGGTGAGTAAGCAGAGACCCTGGGGAAAAGGAGGAGGGGTGAGTAAGCAGAGACCCTGGGATGGAGGAGGAGGGGGTGAGTAAGCAGAGACCCTGTGAAGGAGGAGGAGGGGGTGAGTAAGCAGAGACCCTGGGGAAAAAGAGGAGGGGTGAGTAAGCAGAGACTCTGGGATGGAGGAGGAGGAGGTGGGTAACCAGAGACCCTGTGAAGGAGGAGGAGGTGAGTAAGCAGGATGATTCGACAGAGCTAAGAATTGGGGATTGTTCTTTTGAATTCTGGCCAGTAGTGGGGTCTGCCAGACACACACAATACCAGCATTCAGGTATCACGGACGAGCTTACAGGCGCGCACACGCACCTTTAGCAGTAGTTGCAGGGCTGTAAAATCGTCTTCCTCCGGAGCAGCCATTCTTCTGTCATCATGTGATACACATCACGTGACTAGTACGAGCTGCAGTGTATGTTGGGAGATGTAGTTTTAAAGCTATCATATACAACTCTACGATGACTGCCGCGTTGAATGCAGGGAAATGTAGTTATCGAGTTGTGACACCCGTAGTGAATGATGGGAGCTGTAGTTTTTTTTTGTGAGCTGTAGAGTTGTCACTCAGGCATCATATGCATATGGGTGGGGAGTCACATGCACAGAAAAAGTAGCACATCACACATGCACAGGAACAGAAGAACATCACAGTCACATGCACAGAAAAAGAACCACATCACAGTCACATGCACAGAAAGAGGAGCACTTCACATAGTCGCATGCACAGAAAAGGAACACATCACACAGTCGCATGCACAGGAACAGAAGCACATCACATGCACAGAAAGAGGAGCACATCACACAGTCACATGCACAAACAGAGGAGCACTTCACAGTCACATGCACAGAAAGAGGAGCACATCACACAGTCACATGCACAAACAGAGGAGCACGTCACAGTCACATGCACAGAAAGAGGAGCGCATCACACAGTCACATGCACAGAAAGAGGAGCGCATCACACAGTCACATGCAATTGCACAGTAAGAGGAGCGCATCACACAGTCACATGCACAGTAAGAGGAGCACACCACACAGTCACATGCACAGTAAGAGGAGCCATCACACAGTCACATGCACAGTAAGAGGAGCACACCACACAGTCACATGCACAAACAGAGGAGCACGTCACAGTCACATGCACAGAAAGAGGAGCGCTTCACACAGTCACATGCACAAACAGAGGAGCACGTCACAGTCACATGCACAGAAAGAGGAGCGCTTCACACAGTCACATGCACAAACAGAGGAGCACGTCACAGTCACATGCACAGAAAGAGGAGCGCATCACACAGTCACATGCACAGAAAGAGGAGCGCATCACACAGTCACATGCACAGAAAGAGGAGCGCATCATACAGTCACATGCACAGTAAGAGGAGCACATCACA
>NC_069505.1:191674954-191744954 GCF_027579735.1 Bombina bombina | reverse complement strand
ATCCAGTAACTATATTCATGAGCACATTTGTGATGCCAGCGAGTGGGCACTGTGCCACGAGGGAGGGTCACTTCATAGGCTGTATGTTTAAAGAAACAGTGCACTTTAATATTTCACAAATTATGTTTTTCTTTTCAAAACAAAGACTCATTCAGCTAAAGTGTTTAACCATGTCACACCCCACATAAGCTTACAGAAATGAGACTAGTGTAAAACAGTATTAAAAAAAAAAAATGTGGTTAAACAAACACAGTGCACAGAATATACCGCTAGATTTAAAGTTCTGCGACCAAAGGGGTGCGTTAGCTACGCATGCTTTTTTTCTCCCGCACCTTTTAAATACCGCTGGTATCTAGAGTTCACAGAAGGGCTGCGTTAGGCTCCAAAAACGGAGCGTAGAGCATATTTACCGCCACTGCAACTCTCAATACCAGCGGTGCTTACGGACGCGGCCAGCTTCAAAAACGTGCTCGTGCACGATTCCCCCATAGGAAACAATGGGGCAGTTTGAGCTGAAAAAAAACCTAACACCTGCAAAAAAGCAGCGTTCAGCTCCTAACGCAGCCCCATTGTTTCCTATGGGGAAACACTTCCTAAGTCTGCACCTAACACCCTAACATGAACCCCGAGTCTAAACACCCCTAACCTTACACTTATTAACCCCTAATCTGCCGCCCCCGCTATCGCTGACCCCTGCATATTTTTTTAACCCCTAATCTGCCGCTCCGTACACCGTCGCCACCTACATTATCCCTATGTCCCCCTAATCTTCTGCCCCTAACACCGCCGACCCCTATATTATATTTATTAACCCCTAATCTGCCGCCCCCAACGTCGCCGCCACCTACCTACACTTATTAACCCCTAATCTGCCAACCGGACCTCACCGCTACTATAATAAAGTTATTAACCCCTAATCCGCCTCACTCCCGCCTCAAAAACCCTATAATAAATAGTATTAACCCCTAATCTGCCCTCCCTAACATCACCGACACCTAATTTCAAGTATTAACCCCTAATCTGCCGACCGGACCTCACCGCTACTCTATTAAATTTATTAACCCCTAAAGCTAAGTCTAACCCTAACACTAACACCCCCCTAAGTTAAATATAATTTTTATCTAACGAAATAAATTATTTCTTATTAAATAAATTATTCCTATTTAAAACTAAATACTTACCTGTAAAATAAACCATAATATAGCTACAATATAAATAATAATTATATTGTAGCTATTTTAGGATTAATATTTATTTTATCCAGGTACAATAGCTATTAAATAGTTAAGAACTATTTAATAACTACCTAGTTAAAATAATTACAAAATTACCTGTAAAATAAATCCTAACCTAAGTTACAATTAAACCTAACACTACACTATCAATAAATTAATTAAATAAAATACCTACAATTATCTACAATTAAACCTAACACTACACTATCAATACATTAATTAAATAAAATACCTACAAATAAATACAATTAAATAAACTAAAGTACAAAAAATAAAAAAGAACTAACTCTTGGTGATCACGATCGCTTGGGGAGGGAGGTCTGCTACCTCCGTTCCATGGGAAACTGTGCTGCCGCTGGGGAGAGAGACCGACTGTCTCCTCTCCCAAAAAGGGGTTCTGTTTACGGGGAGGGAGGACGACTACCTCCACTCCCAGGGGATGGCGCTGCCGCTGGGGAGAGAGACCGACTGTCTCCTCTCCCGGGAAGGGGTTCTGTTTACGGGGAGGGAGGACGTCTACCTCCACTCCCAGGGGATGGCTCTGCCGCTGGGGAGAGAGACTGATTGTCTCCTCTCCCTGCTCCTGGCTCTGCCGCTGGGGAGAGAGACCGATTGTCTCCTCTCCCGGCTCCTGGCTCTGCCGCTGGGGAGAGAGACCAACTGTCTCCTCTCCCGGGAAGGGGTTCTGTTTACGGGGAGGGAAGACAACTACCTCCGCTCCCAGGGGATGGCTCTGGCGCTGGGGAGAGAGACCGACTGTCTCCTCTCCCAGGAAGGGGTTCTGCTTACGGGGAGGGAGGACGACTACCTCCGCTCCCAGGTGATGGCTCTGCCGCTGGGGAGAGAGACCGACTGTCTCCTCTCCAGGCTCCTGGCTCTGCTGCTGGGGAAAGAGACCGACTGTCTCCTCTCCCAGGAAGGGGTTCTGTTTACGGGGAGGAAGGTCGACTATCTCCGCTCCCAGGGGATGGCTCTGCCGCTGGGGAGAGAGACCGACTGTCTCCTCTACCAGCTCCTGGCTCTGCCGCTGGGGAGAGAGACCGACTGTCTCCTCTCCCGGGAAGGGGTTCAGCTGCAGGGGAGAGTTATTGACATCCATCTCTCCCTGCAAGGGGTTCTCTGTAAGGGGAGGGAGGACGACTTCCTCTCCCTGGTTTCCTGGAGCTGTTACAGGTGCTGGGCAGAGGCCGGTGGCTTTCTGCCCTGTGGCCAGCGCTTCTGCTGGGGTGGCTCCCTTGTCCAAGTCTTTAAGCTTGGGGCCAAGCTGCTGATCTGTATCTATCAGCTCGTCGTCTCTTATGCTCTGTTGCCACTCATCTGAGGCCAACCTCCATGATTCCCAGAGTGCTGCACCACAGCTCTGTGTAGACTCCATGGCATGCTGCAGAACTCGTTCTAGCAGCCTCTTGTATGCCTTTTCCAGTTCCCATTCTTGGACAATAAGCGATACCATATCGGATACCAGCCAGGGTACCCCTGAGAGATCCAACATCTGCTCTCGGGAGAGGTAAATATTCGTTGCTCTCAGTTTCGCCCCGCTCCCAAATTCTGGGTCTTCTGTCAACTTTTCCAATAGTAAGGGCCGCCAAAACCCTCTGTGGGGGAGCAATCCTCCAGCCATGGCCATGCTTGCATAGCGAGCCATCGGAGGTCCCTGTAGCTATCCTCCACCCACATCTCTGCCCGTACCAGTCGATCTAGATCCGATAGCCATTCCTCTATGGGCTGCTCTCCCAGGAAAAGCACTCGCAAGTCCCACCGGACCCAGTACCTCTCATCATCTGTGGGGAGGACCTTTCCATCACAATCCTTTTCTTGTTGAAGCCTCTCCCTCCATAGTTGCTGGCGGACAATGCTCCTACAGCTCAGCTGGTCCAGTGCAGAACCAGGATCGTCCAGCTGGGTCAGTGCTTCCTGTACTCTCCTTAGGTACTCGGCTTCCATAGTTACCAGCTACAGTGGCTCTTCTCTGTCAGCAGGAATCGTGTGGAAGAAGCAGATCCCACCGCTGCCAGCCAATGTGACGGATTCCCCGGCTACCCTGACTGAGTAGCTCCACCAAATGGGTCCTGCTTCCTCCCTGCCGACTGCAGCTATGTAGCTGGCAAGTGAACACAGCCTGTAGCCACTCCTGATGCCCAACAGCACCAGTACTCAGGGTCCCACCCTGTGGCAGACTCCAGCTACCAGACTAGATAGCTCTGCCAGAGTGTCCTTCCTCTGCCTGGAACAAGTGGCTATGTAGCCCAGGAAAGTGATTTCTATGTAGCCCAGGGAAGTGATTTTAGCTGGAGCTCACCCAAATAACTAGACAGACTAGCCTTCAGGTGAACAAGAACTGATTTTATTGAGAATACACACTCCTTTTATACACACATCTCATCTTGATAACACAAAGGACAATCCCACAATTTTCCCGCCATTCCCGCCCCTCCAGACAGCCCAGCACCTCCATAGGAGCCACAGTCTCACATAATCCCAATACTTAGGGGTGGCGGTTTCGGTTGATGCCGCACTTCCATGGTGTCATTTTAAAGCTCTCAGTCCCCAGATGCCACAGTCCAAAAATCAGCATGATTCGTTACTGGGGACCGGAGTTACGGTCTGTTGAAGTTCTGGGGTTAGGGGTGTCCAAAACCCCCAGTTCCCAAAGGAGCTCCCCTCTGTCCACAACTCTTGTCCTCCCTAGGGGCTACCAATCCCCAAAAGAGCGGAGATCTGGGGCATATGGTTGCTGGAGAGACCTGGGTTAAAGTTAGTGGGTGTTCTGCTGTCCTGTGGCTGACCGGGATTTCCAGGAGCCTGGCCAGCTGAGAGGGGTTAGGCGGGTGTCCGTTGTGAGGCAGCTGACCGGGAGTTCCAGGAGCTCGGTCAGCCTAGGAGGGTTTTCCTGGTCATAAACCATCTCTTCTCTGAAGACAAAACAAGCCAAAACAAATCAAACAAACAGCTTCCAGAGATGGTGGTTGCTCTGAGGAGTCCAAAACCACTGAGAAAAAAACAGGAGTGAGGTTGTAGGGGGGTGGGGGATAGCCTTAGCCGTCTAGTATCCATGACAATCACATCTGTTTGTGTCTGCAGGATTATCACATCTGTTTGTGTCTGCAGGATATTTACATCTGTTTGTGTCTGCAGGATAATCACATCTGTTTGTGTCTGCAGGATTATCACATCTGTTTGTGTCTGCAGGATTATCACATCTGTTTGTATCTGCAGGATTATCGCCTGTTTGTGTCTGCAGTATAATCACACCTGTTTGTGTCTGCAGGATTATCATTTGTTTGTATCTGCAGGATTATCACACCTGTTTGTGTCTGCAGGATTATCACCTGTTTGTGTCTGCAGGATTATCACATCTGTTTGTATCTACAGGATTATCACCTGTTTGTGTCTGCAGTATAATCACATCTGTTTGTGTCTGCAGGATTATCACCTGTTTGTGTCTGCAGGATTATCACATCTGTTTGTATCTGCAGGATTATCACCTGTTTGTGTCTGCAGTATAATCACACCTGTTTGTGTCTGCAGGATTATCACCTGTTTGTGTCTGCAGGATTATCACCTGTTTGTGTCTGCAGTATAATCACACCTGTTTATGTCTGCAGTATAATCACACCTGTTTATGTCTGCAGGATTATCACACTTGTTTGTGTCTGCACGGTAGTCAAACTTGTTTGTGTCTGCAGGATTCTCATACTTGTTTCTGTGTCTATGACTGACAAGGTTGTACCAAGAATTAAAGGGACACAAAACATAAGACATTTCTGTTGTGTTGCTATATAATAACATACCAGTGTAAACATTTTCAAATAGATTAACACCTGATTGTTTTTCACTTGCCATCTCCTCACCACTACTTGCCTTATTGGAGGAGCCAATTCAGACATGTTATTGGAGTAGACACAGTAAACCACTGACATTTTGCCAGCAAAACTTGTATTGCTTTGCAGTATCTTATCTTATCCTCTCTACCAAGGCCAATCAGGGACAGATATGTAGCAGGGTTATGCTTGTGATGTCTGCAATGTGCGCTTCCTTATCATATCACCTGTGCTGAGGGCAGTTAGGGACAGATATGTAGTAGGGTTAGGCTTGTGTTGTCTGTAGTGTGCACGTCCTTAGCTTATCACCTTTGCTGAAGCCAATCATGGACAGATATGTAGCAGGGTTAGGCTTGTGATGTCTGTGTTGTACACTTCCTTTTCTTATCACCTCTGCTGAGGCCAGTTAGGGACATATGTGTAGCAGGGTTATGCTTGTGATGTCTGCAATGTGCACTTCCTTATCATATCACCTGTGCTGAGGCCAGTTAGGGACAGATATGTAGCATGGTTAGGCTTGTGTTGTCTGTAGTGTGCACGTCCTTAGCTTATCACCTTTGCTGAAGCCAATCATGGACAGATATGTAGCAGGGTTAGGCTTGTGATGTCTGTGTTGTGCACTTCCTTTTCTTATCACCTCTGCTGAGGCCAGTTAGGGACATATATGTAGCAGGTTTAGGCTTGGGATGTCTGCAGTGTGCGCTTCCTTATCTTATCACCTTTGCTAAAGCCAACCAGGGACAGATATGTAGCAGGGTTAGGCTTGTGATGTCTGTGGTGTGCACTTCCTTATCTTATCACCTCTGTGAATGTTTTATATTTAGGTGTTGACGGTCCCTTTAGTGAAATCACAAGTGTTGCAGGTCCGTGACAATGTTGTCCGTTTCTTCTCTGGGGACGTACTCTCATCCTTATTACACAAGATCCACTCAGTGACACACACCTGTCTTCTACTAAAGTCACATTTAACCCTGTGATGTACAGGTGTAGTTCTAGATCACAGCGCATCCTGTAATAGCGATTATTGCCTTTATTTATTTGTTAGGCTCCCCCTCTCCTTGCTCTGCGTACAGCAGTGAACATGTAAATAAGGCAAATTCAGGACAGCTGGCACCTTTGAGGTTTGGGGCACTACAGTATCTCCTAGAACTCTGCTGCCAGTCTGCAAAGAACATGCCACCAAATAAGGTAGTGTGTTCATTTTATTGTACTGTTAACCTATTGACTGCCAGATGACCCTGTGACTGCTGCCTAGCAGCGACTGTGCTCTAGCAGAGGATCAGGTCTAGGAAACATCTGCCGGTTGGCTCTGCGGTGATTCATCCCTTTCTGATCATGTACTTCCTTGTTACATACACAGTGTGCTAAGTGGGCACTGAAGGGTTAACTGGACATCAGCCAGTCAGGGACACAGGAGGGAAGATCAAGACTTCCTTCCTTAGGGGAAATGAAAGAGAGAAACAGATCAGGGTCCCCATGTCTCAAATGATAAGATGACTTAACCCCTAGCCTGCCAAGCTGCTGTCACCAGGGTGACTTATGTAGACAGGAAAGCATACTGCACAAAGTCACACACATAGCCGAGTACTGTAGGACTATCGGAGTCACAGACTACACACAGTCACACACATAGTCCAATACTGTAGGACTATAAAGGCATTACAAACTACACACAGTCACATACATAGCCCAGTACTGTAGGACTATCAGAGTCATAGACTACACACAGTTACATACATAGCCCAGTACTGTAGGACTATCAGAGTCACAGACTACACACAGTCACACACATAGCCCAGTACTGTAGGACTATCAGAGTCACAGACTACACACAGTCACACACATAGTCCAATACTGTAGGACTATCAGGGTCACAGACTACACACAGTCACACACATAGCCGAGTACTGTAGGACTATCAGAGTCACAGACTACACACAGTCACACACATAGCCCAGTACTGTAGGACTATAAAGGCATTACAGACTACACACAGTCACACACATAGCCCAGTACTGTAGGACTATCAGAGTCACAGACTACACACAGTCACACACATAGTCCAATACTGTAGGACTATCAGGGTCACAGACTACACACAGTCACACACATAGCCGAGTACTGTACGACTATCAGAGTCACAGACTACACACAGTCACACACATAGTCCAATACTGTAGGACTATAAAGGCATTACAGACTACACACAGTCACACACATAGCCCAGTACTGTAGGACTATCAGAGTCACAGACTACACACAGTCACACACATAGCCCAGTACTGTAGGACTATCAGGCATAACAGACTACACACAGTCACTTACATAGCCCAGTACTGTAGGACTATCAGGCATCACAGACTACACACAGTCACATACATAGGCCCAGTACTGTAGGACTATCACCCATCACAGACTACACACAGTCACACACATAGTCCAGTACTGTAGGACTATCAGGCATAACAGACTACACACAGTCACACACATAGCCCAGTACTGTAGGACTATCAGGCATTATAGACTACACACAGTCACACACATAGCCCAGTACTGTAGGACTATCACCCATCACAGACTACACACAGTCACACACATAGCCCAGTACTGTAGGACTATAACCCATCACAGACTACACACAGTCACTTACATAGCCCAGTACTGTAGGACTATCAGGCATCACAGACTACACACAGTCACATACATAGGCCCAGTACTGTAGGACTGTCAGAGTCACAGACTACACACAGTCACACACATAGCCCAGTACTGTAGGACTATCAGGCATAACAGACTACACACAGTCACTTACATAGCCCAGTACTGTAGGGCTATCAGGCATCACAGACTACACACAGTCACATACATAGGCCCAGTACTGTAGGACTATCAGAGTCACAGACTACACACAGTCACACACATAGCCCAGTACTGTAGGACTATCAGGCATAACAGACTACACACAGTCACTTACATAGCCCAGTACTGTAGGACTATCAGGCATCACAGACTACACACAGTCACATACATAGGCCCAGTACTGTAGGACTATCACCCATCACAGACTACACACAGTCACACACATAGTCCAGTACTGTAGGACTATCAGGCATAACAGACTACACACAGTCACTTACATAGCCCAGTACTGTAGGACTATCAGGCATCACAGACTACACACAGTCACACACATAGCCCAGTACTGTAGGACTATCAGAGTCACAGACTACACACAGTCACACACATAGCCCAGTACTGTAGGACTATCAGAGTCACAGACTACACACAGTCACACACATAGCCCAGTACTGTAGGACTATCAGGCATAACAGACTACACACAGTCACTTACATAGCCCAGTACTGTAGGACTATCAGGCATCACAGACTACACACAGTCACATACATAGGCCCAGTACTGTAGGACTATCACCCATCACAGACTACACACAGTCACACACATAGTCCAGTACTGTAGGACTATCAGGCATAACAGACTACACACAGTCACACACATAGCCCAGTACTGTAGGACTATCAGGCATTATAGACTACACACAGTCACACACATAGCCCAGTACTGTAGGACTATCACCCATCACAGACTACACACAGTCACACACATAGCCCAGTACTGTAGGACTATAACCCATCACAGACTACACACAGTCACTTACATAGCCCAGTACTGTAGGACTATCAGGCATCACAGACTACACACAGTCACATACATAGGCCCAGTACTGTAGGACTATCAGGCATAACAGACTACACACAGTCACACACATAGCCCAGTACTGTAGGACTATCAGGCATAACAGACTACACACAGTCACACACATAGCCCAGTACTGTAGGACTATCAGGCATAACAGACTAAACACAGTCACACACATAGCCCAGTACTGTAGGACTATCAGGCATCACACACTACACACAGTCACACACATAGTCCAGTACTGTAGGACTATCAGGCATAACAGACTACACACAGTCACACACATAGCCCAGTACTGTAGGACTATCAGGCATTACAGACTACACACAGTCACACACATAGCCCAGTACTGTAGGACTATCACCCGTCACAGACTACACACAGTCACACACATAGCCCAGTACTGTAGGACTATCAGGCATAACAGACTACACACAGTCACACACATAGTCCAATACTGTAGGACTATAAAGGCATTACAGACTACACACAGTCACACACATAGCCCAGTACTGTAGGACTATCAGAGTCACAGACTACACACAGTCACACACATAGCCCAGTACTGTAGGACTATCAGGCATAACAAACTACACACAGTCACTTACATAGCCCAGTACTGTAGGACTATCAGGCATCACAGACTACACACAGTCACATACATAGGCCCAGTACTGTAGGACTATCAGGCATAACAGACTACACACAGTCACACACATAGCCCAGTACTGTAGGACTATCAGGCATTATAGACTACACACAGTCACACACATAGCCCAGTACTGTAGGACTATCACCCATCACAGACTACACACAGTCACACACATAGCCCAGTACTGTAGGACTATAACCCATCACAGACTACACACAGTCACTTACATAGCCCAGTACTGTAGGACTATCAGGCATCACACACTACACACAGTCACATACATAGGCCCAGTACTGTAGGACTATCAGGCATAACAGACTACACACAGTCACACACATAGCCCAGTACTGTAGGACTATCAGGCATTACAGACTACACACAGTCACACACATAGCCCAGTACTGTAGGACTATCACCCGTCACAGACTACACACAGTCACACACATAGCCCAGTACTGTAGGACTATCAGGCATAACAGACTACACACAGTCACACACATAGCCCAGTACTGTAGGACTATCAGGCATAACAGACTACACACAGTCACACACATAGCCCAGTACTGTAGGACTATCAGGCATAACAGACTACACACAGTCACACACATAGCCCAGTACTGTAGGACTATCACCCATCACAGACTACACACAGTCACACACATAGCCCAGTACTGTAGGACTATCAGGCATAACAGACTACACACAGTCACACACATAGCCCAGTACTGTAGGACTATCAGGCATTATAGACTACACACAGTCACACACATAGCCCAGTACTGTAGGACTATCAGGCATAACAGACTAAACACAGTCACACACATAGCCCAGTACTGTAGGACTATCAGGCATAACAGACTACACACAGTCACACACATAGCCCAGTACTGTAGGACTATCAGGCATAACAGACTACACACAGTCACACACATAGCCCAGTACTGTAGGACTATCAGGCATAACAGACTACACACAGTCACACACATAGCCCAGTACTGTAGGACTATCACCCATCACACACTACACACAGTCACACACATAGCCCAGTACTGTAGGACTATCAGGCATAACAGACTACACACAGTCACACACATAGCCCAGTACTGTAGGACTATCAGGCATTACAGACTACACACAGTCACACACATAGCCCAGTACTGTAGGACTATCACCCATCACAGACTACACACAGTCACACACATAGCCCAGTACTGTAGGACTATCAGGCATAACAGACTACACACAGTCACACACATAGCCCAGTACTGTAGGACTATCAGGCATAACAGACTACACACAGTCACACACATAGCCCAGTACTGTAGGACTATCAGGCATAACAGACTACACACAGTCACACACATAGCCCAGTACTGTAGGACTATCAGGCATTACAGACTACACACAGTCACACACATAGCCCAGTACTGTAGGACTATCAGGCATTACAGACTACACACAGTCACACACATAGCTCAGTACAGTAGGACTATCAGGAATAACAGACTACACACAGTCACACACATAGCCCAGTACTGTAGGACTATCACCCATAACAGACTACACACAGTCACACACATAGCCCAGTACTGTAGGACTATCAGTCATAACAGACTACACACAGTCACACACATAGCCCAGTACTGTAGGACTATCAGGCATAACAGACTACACACAGTCACACACATAGCCCAGTACTGTAGGACTATCAGGCATAACAGACTACACACAGTCACACACATAGCCCAGTACTGTAGGACTATCACCCATCACAGACTACACACAGTCACACACATAGCCCAGTACTGTAGGACTATCAGGCATTACAGACTATACACAGTCACACACATAGCCCAGTACTGTAGGACTATCACCCATCACAGACTACACACAGTCACACACATAGCCCAGTACTGTAGGACTATCAGGCATAACAGACTACACACAGTCACACACATAGCCCAGTACTGTAGGACTATCAGGCATAACAGACTACACACGGTCACACACATAGGCTAGTACTGTAGGACTATCAGGCATTACAGACTACACACAGTCACACACATAGCCCAGTACTGTAGGACTATCGGAGTCACAGACTACACACAGTCACACACATAGCCCAGTACTGTAGGACTATCAGGCATAACAGACTACACACAGTCACACACATAGCCCAGTACTGTAGGACTATCAGGCATAACAGACTACACACAGTCACACACATAGCCCAGTACTGTAGGACTATCACCCATCACAGACTACACACAGTCACACACATAGCCCAGTACTGTAGGACTATCAGGCATAACAGACTACACACAGTCACACACATAGCCCAGTACTGTAGGACTATCAGGCATTACAGACTACACACAGTCACACACATAGCCCAGTACTGTAGGACTATCACCCATCACAGACTACACACACACAGTCACACACATAGCCCAGTACTGTAGGACTATCAGGCATAACAGACTACACACAGTCACACACATAGCCCAGTACTGTAGGACTATCACTCATCACAGACTACACACAGTCACACACATAGCCCAGTACTGTAGGACTATCAGGCATTACAGACTACACACAGTCACACACATAGCCCAGTACTGTAGGACTATCACCCATCACAGACTACACACAGTCACACACATAGCCCAGTACTGTAGAACTATCAGGCATAACAGACTACACACAGTCACACACATAGCCCAGTACTGTAGGACTATCAGGCATAACAGACTACACACAGTCACACACATAGCCCAGTACTGTAGGACTATCAGGCATTACAGACTACACACAGTCACACACATAGCTCAGTACAGTAGGACTATCAGGAATAACAGACTACACACAGTCACACACATAGCCCAGTACTGTAGGACTATCACCCATAACAGACTACACACAGTCACACACATAGCCCAGTACTGTAGGACTATCAGGCATAACAGACTACACACAGTCACACACATAGCCCAGTACTGTAGGACTATCAGGCATAACAGACTACACACAGTCACACACATAGCCCAGTACTGTAGGACTATCACCCATCACAGACTACACACAGTCACACACATAGCCCAGTACTGTAGGACTATCAGGCATAACAGACTACACACAGTCACACACATAGCCCAGTACTGTAGGACTATCAGGCATTACAGACTACACACAGTCACACACATAGCCCAGTACTGTAGGACTATCACCCATCACAGACTACACACACACAGTCACACACATAGCCCAGTACTGTAGGACTATCAGGCATAACAGACTACACACAGTCACACACATAGCCCAGTACTGTAGGACTATCACCCATCACAGACTACACACAGTCACACACATAGCCCAGTACTGTAGGACTATCAGGCATTACAGACTACACAAAGTCACACACATAGCCCAGTACTGTAGGACTATCACCCATCACAGACTACACACAGTCACACACATAGCCCAGTACTGTAGGACTATCAGGCATAACAGACTACACACAGTCACACACATAGCCCAGTACTGTAGGACTATCAGGCATAACAGACTACACACAGTCACACACATAGCCCAGTACTGTAGGACTATCAGGCATTACAGACTACACACAGTCACACACATAGGCTAGTACTGTAGGACTATCACCCATCACAGACTACACAAAGTCACACACATAGCCCAGTACTGTAGGACTATCAGGCATAACAGACTACACACAGTCACACACATAGCCCAGTACTGTAGGACTATCAGGCATAACAGACTACACACAGTCACACACATAGCCCAGTACTGTAGGACTATCAGGCATAACAGACTACACACAGTCACACACATAGCCCAGTACTGTAGGACTATCAGGCATTACAGACTACACACAGTCACACACATAGCCCAGTACTGTAGGACTATCAGGCATTACAGACTACACACAGTCACACACATAGCTCAGTACAGTAGGACTATCAGGAATAACAGACTACACACAGTCACACACATAGCCCAGTACTGTAGGACTATCACCCATAACAGACTACACACAGTCACACACATAGCCCAGTACTGTAGGACTATCAGGCATAACAGACTACACACAGTCACACACATAGCCCAGTACTGTAGGACTATCAGGCATAACAGACTACACACAGTCACACACATAGCCCAGTACTGTAGGACTATCACCCATCACAGACTACACACAGTCACACACATAGCCCAGTACTGTAGGACTATCAGGCATTACAGACTATACACAGTCACACACATAGCCCAGTACTGTAGGACTATCACCCATCACAGACTACACACAGTCACACACATAGCCCAGTACTGTAGGACTATCAGGCATAAAAGACTACACACAGTCACACACATAGCCCAGTACTGTAGGACTATCAGGCATAACAGACTACACACGGTCACACACATAGGCTAGTACTGTAGGACTATCAGGCATTACAGACAACACACAGTCACACACATAGCCCAGTACTGTAGGACTATCGGAGTCACAGACTACACACAGTCACACACATAGCCCAGTACTGTAGGACTATCAGGCATAACAGACTACACACAGTCACACACATAGCCCAGTACTGTAGGACTATCAGGCATAACAGACTACACACAGTCACACACATAGCCCAGTACTGTAGGACTATCACCCATCACAGACTACACACAGTCACACACATAGCCCAGTACTGTAGGACTATCAGGCATAACAGACTACACACAGTCACACACATAGCCCAGTACTGTAGGACTATCAGGCATTACAGACTACACACAGTCACACACATAGCCCAGTACTGTAGGACTATCACCCATCACAGACTACACACACACAGTCACACACATAGCCCAGTACTGTAGGACTATCAGGCATAACAGACTACACACAGTCACACACATAGCCCAGTACTGTAGGACTATCACCCATCACAGACTACACACAGTCACACACATAGCCCAGTACTGTAGGACTATCAGGCATTACAGACTACACACAGTCACACACATAGCCCAGTACTGTAGGACTATCACCCATCACAGACTACACACAGTCACACACATAGCCCAGTACTGTAGGACTATCAGGCATAACAGACTACACACAGTCACACACATAGCCCAGTACTGTAGGACTATCAGGCATAACAGACTACACACAGTCACACACATAGCCCAGTACTGTAGGACTATCAGGCATTACAGACTACACACAGTCACACACATAGGCTAGTACTGTAGGACTATCAGGCATTGCATGAGGCAAGCACAAGTATTATTTAAAAATTATTTATTTATTTTTTACATTTTGGCAGCTACCAGAGGGCGCTACAGCAGAGTGCTATTGAGCATGGGAAATGTCATTACAAGGAGTAAAGCATTAGTATTTGAGGGAATTTCTGAGTGTGCACTAAACCACTATGCATAGTGTGAGACAGACTTGGCAACTTGAGTCAGGCGGCAGATCACTTTCATTTGCAGAGTAGGTAGGACTTACTTAGTAAATGTTTTTTATTTATTTGTGCAATTTCAGATTGTAACTTCAGTGTGGTAGTTGTGTAGTAGGGCCAGGGGTCCATAAAAACATTTTTTTAGCAATATGCAGCAGTGTATTTATGATTATTTGACAATTTTGTAGAAATTCTATATTTAAAAACATGCAGAAATGTTTCCTCCTCAATACACAAATGGTAGGTGCCCTTTTGGCAGATATGATTTTTTTTTTAAATATATATATATATATATTACATTCCAGTTTACTGCCCCTTTATGCAAGGACTCTCCAGATGCCAGGAGGCATTTTATGTAAGATTTTTACATCTGTATAAAATGTTATACTCTCAGGCTAAGATTGCTCGGTGTTTGAAATGAGACAGGTTAACTTAACACTGTTCAGTTTACCCTACAGCTGACTTAATTTTAAAATACATACAAACAAGCCTAAATCCTGCATTTAACCAGATTTAATGGTATGAGACCTAGTGCCACAGCTGTATAGAGTACAGCATTTTCAAAATCCAGCTGACAGATCGAAACCAAATCAGTCAATAGGAATTCAAGGGACGCCATTTTTAATCGAGACCCTTGAATTCTCAATCCAGTGTGCGGCGGCGATCGTACAAAGAGGATCCTCCACACTCCATAGCTCTGCGGTCTTCAGTTCCAGGCTTGCCGGTCTTCAGTTCCAGGGTCGCCGGTCTTCATCTCCGCCCTCCGCTCCGCGCCGGATCGTTCCTGAAAGAAGACTTCACCGCATGGAACAGGGCCTTCTCCGCCGGACTTCCGGAATGGTGAATATTAACCTAGGGGTTAGACTTTAGGGGTTTTTTTTAATATTTTTTTTTTTTTTTTTTTTTTTTTTAGAAAGGGTGGGCAGTAAAAGAGCTAAATGCCCTTTTAAGGGCAATGCCCAACAAATGCCCTTTTCAGTGCAATGGGTAGTTTCATTTTTTAGTGTTAGGCTCTTTTATTTGGGGGGTTTGGTGGGTGGGGGGGGTTTACTGTTAGGGGGGACTTTGTTTATTTTTTGTAAAAGAGCTGATTATGTTGGGGCAATGCTCTGCAAAAAGCCCTTTTAAGGGCTACTGGTAGTTTATTCTTAGAGTAGGGGGTGTTTTTATTTTGGGGTGGCTTTTTTATTTTCATAGGGACTAGGTATAATTTTTTTAAATTTGGTAATTTTGTTTTTTATTTTATGTAATCTTAGATTTTTTTATTTTCTGTAATTTTAGCTTAAAGGGACAGTCTACACCAGAATTTTTTTGCGTTGTGGGCTTTGGCGGTTTAGGGGTTAATACTTTTGTTAGGTTTATTGCGTTGTGGGTTTTGGCAGTTTAGGGGTAACACTTTAATAGGTCGTTTGCTTTGTGGGTTAATGGCGGATTAGGGGTTAATAATTTAGTTATTACTTGCGGTGTGGGTTTGATGGCAGATATAGGGGTTAATAGTTTAATTAGGCTTATTGCGTTGTGGGGGGTTTTCGGCTAAGGGTATAAAACATTTATTATTAGTTGTGAGAAGGGGGATTGCGGATATAGGGGTTTTACGTGTCAGACTTATTTTTGGGAGGCGTGTTAGACTTTTACAGGAGATTAGATTTTTTTTGTTTAGTTTTCTAAGGCGCCGGCAGTTTCTAAAGTGCCGTAAGTCAATAGCGACTCCAGAAATTTGTATTTACGCTAATTTCTGGACATCGCTAGTTTATCCGACTTATGGCACTTTATGAACTGCCAGTGCCAGATATGTAATAGCCTGATGTGCGAGGTAAAATTACGGGCGGCGCGGGTTGCAGTGCTTGCGCTGAAGCCTGCGCAGTATATGTAATCACGCACCTGGTGTTTCTGAACTACTGTACATTTCCCTTGATGCTCAACTAGACTGCATAGTGCTTAAAGTGAAGGTTAAGTTACCTGTATGTCTATTTTTTATTCAATTCTCTCTCCAAAAATAACTTGTTTCTTTAATCATCTTCTCTGAATGCAGCTTGAAATAAAGTTATCGCCGTCAGCAATATATATTTTCTGCTTTTCAAAATCATCCGTTTTTTTAAAAAAAATTACGATCACGTTTTCCCAACAACCTATTGAAATTCTGGCCATTAGGTGGCCGTCTGCCTACGTCACGCGCCTCCTATTTAGACTGTGCATGCGCTACAGTGTAATTCACTATCTTGATCTCTAAGCGCACCCCCGTTTTGTGCAGACGTAATAGATATGTCGTACCACCCACATTACGTCACATTGTTTGTTACAGACATTATTATTTATGTATATTATTTGCAGTTGGGATCTGGTCACGCATAAAAAAAATGATGCCGCTCACTCGATCTCGCAACATAGCACTGAAAGAGTACAGTCTAGTTATTCCTTTAAATACTATGTTGCAAACCGTAATTAGCTCATGCGCATTGGTTGGAGACAGTATCGCATGCGCATTAGTAATAGAAACCAGCGATTTGCGCATGCACAATACTTACGATAGTCATGCACGTGCTTTGAAGATGCGTATACAGAGGGTGGGACCGCTCTATACATAAGAGCCTTTAAAATCCGGAAATAGAGGTGGGGAGGAGTTTACATGAAAATGGTACGGAGATTACTTTCATAAAAAAATATCGAAAAAGGTCAATTATATTCAAATAAACTTAGCGATCAACTTATTCTTATATTACTGGATGCATCAAGGTGTTCAAATCTTAAAAGCTTTACCTTCACTTTAAGCATCATGGGAAATATAGTTCCAAAACATCTGGGGTGCAAATGTTAGCCATCACCCTAAGGGGTCAGCAACCTTGAGCCCCCAGATGTTTTGGAACTACATTTTCCATGATGCTGAGACACTCTTTAGGCCAGGGGTGTCCAAACTTTGCTCTCCAGAGGTTTTGGAACTACATTTCCGATGATGCTCAGCCAGCATTTTATCTAGCTGAGCATCATGGGAAATGTAGTTCCAAAACCTCTGGAGAGCAAAGTTTGGACACCCCTGCTTTAGGCTGTCTGAGCATCATGGGAAATGTAGTTCCAAAACATCTGGGGGCCCGTGTTTGCTAATTTCTCAAATGAAATGTTTCACTGCTGGGACGCTCTCAAAACTGACATTAGAAGGAGCACTCATGATCATGACTCTAATTCTCACTGGCTGATATAGACAAGTCCCACAAGAATTTATTTAGTACAGGGATATCAAGAGCTGTATCATACTGTGCCCTTTAATGCGTTTTTAATTTCTGAGTTGAATGTCCTTAATATATGTGAAGGTGCCACTTCCCCTCAAGAGCTGCATAATAAGGTAACTTGTATATTTCCAGATATCCCAATGCTCTTGGAAGTTCTGGGAATCTCCTGCATTGTAATTGCGGCTCCCTGACGCCGCAAATGAAATACAGTATCCCGAAAACGTTGTTAACCTCTTCATATCAGCTGTGCATTACACACACAGCCATTCAGGCAGCTGCCCTCTCTGTCATGTGATTGCTTTGACATCACAGGCCCTTTAACCAGGCTGGGAACTACTCACTACCTTTTCTTTATCAACTTTATTAGTTTTTTTATTTGTTTTGGGAACGGAAGTGAGTGTATTGTATACTGCTGAACACAGGTAATTATTATTGTTGCATATAACTGTCTGTGTGATGTAGTTAGTAAAGGCATATGTAGATATGCATACTGTGTATGTGTATTACAGGCAGTTTCACATAAATATGCTTAGGTTTTGTATGCGGCTTGTCAAGAACCTGTGTATAGTCGGGAGAAGGCTGTAGGTATAGAATAATGCTTTGTCTGTTGGTTTTCTTACATGGGGAGAGGAATATATTGTGTGTGTGCTTGGGGAGGGGGTGCAGTAGCCGGTGAAGTCAGGTCCCTGAAATTAGTTTGTGCAGGTTAGGGTATCTGTATTCTGTCCCACAGTGCTGAAGGTGCTTGTCGCACAGGTAAGTGCGTGGTGTGAGCAGGTATTTTACACCCACAGAGATCCTTTCACACCACAAATAGTCGACCTTATGGAAGCTCAGCTATTGCATTTAGGAAACGTTCAGTCAGACTTAAGACTTAAGACTTAAAGGGGATAAATGCGAAAGTAGCTCCTGTAAGGTGCTCAGCGTGTCTATATTTAGCCGTATCTTGTAATCCCACTTCCTGCAGTGCCCTCCTCTCCACTAGTTCTGATTATTTCCGCTAATTAATTTCTAAATACAGAACGTATTACACTTATTGTCAGAAGTAGGTGTCACATAGGGCATGGCTGTGAGAGGTAGGTGTCACATAGGGCATGGCTGTGAGAGGTAGGTGTCACATAGGGCATGACTGTGAGAGGTAGGTGTCACATAGGGCATGGCTGTGAGAGGTAGGTGTCACATAGGGCATGACTGTGCGAGGTAGGTGTCACATAGGGTCTGACTGTGAGAGGTAGGTGTCACATAGGGCATGGCTGTGTCAGGTAGGTGTCACATAGGGCATGGCTGTGAGAGGTAGGTGTCACATAGGGCATGACTGTGAGAGGTAGGTGTCACATAGGGTCTGACTGTGAGAGGTAGGTGTCACATAGGGCATGGCTGTGTCAGGTAGGTGTCACATAGGGCATGGCTGTGAGAGGTAGGTGTCACCTAGGGCATGGCTGTGAGAGGTAGGTGTCACATAGGGTCTGACTGTGAGAGGTAGGTGTCGCATAGGGCATGGCTGTGTCAGGTAGGTATCGCATACGGCATGGCTGTGAGAGGTAGGTGTCACATAGGGTCTGACTGTGAGAGGTAGGTGTCACATAGGGCATGGCTGTGAGAGGTAGGTGTCACATAGGGTCTGACTGTGAGAGGTAGGTGTCACATAGGGCATGGCTGTGAGAGGTAGGTGTCACATAGGGTCTGACTGAGAGGTAGGTGTCACATAGGGCATGGCTGTGAGAGGTAGGTGTCACATAGGGTCTGACTGTGAGAGATAGGTGTCACATAGGGCATGGCTGTGTCAGGTAGGTATCAAACGTTCAGTCAGACTTAAGACTTAAGACTTAAAGGGGATAAATGCGAAAGTAGCTCCTGTAAGGTGCTCAGCGTGTCTATATTTAGCCGTATCTTGTAATCCCACTTCCTGCAGTGCCCTCCTCTCCACTAGTTCTGATTATTTTCGCTAATTAATTTCTAAATACAGAACATATTACACTTATTGTCAGAAGTAGGTGTCACATAGGGCATGGCTGTGAGAGGTAGGTGTCACATAGGGCATGACTGTGAGAGGTAGGTGTCACATAGGGTCTGACTGTGAGAGGTAGGTGTCACATAGGGCATGGCTGTGTCAGGTAGGTGTCACATAGGGCATGGCTGTGAGAGGTAGGTGTCACATAGGGTCTGACTGTGAGAGGTAGGTGTCACATAGGGCATGGCTGTGTCAGGTAGGTGTCACATAGGGCATGGCTGTGAGAGGTAGGTGTCACCTAGGGCATGGCTGTGAGAGGTAGGTGTCACATAGGGTCTGACTGTGAGAGGTAGGTATCGCATAGGGCATGGCTGTGTCAGGTAGGTATCGCATACGGCATGGCTGTGAGAGGTAGGTGTCACATAGGGTCTGACTGTGAGAGGTAGGTGTCACATAGGGCATGGCTGTGAGAGGTAGGTGTCACATAGGGTCTGACTGTGAGAGGTAGGTGTCACATAGGGCATGGCTGTGAGAGGTAGGTGTCACATAGGGTCTGACTGTGAGAGGTAGGTGTCACATAGGGCATGGCTGTGAGAGGTAGGTGTCACATAGGGTCTGACTGTGAGAGATAGGTGTCACATAGGGCATGGCTGTGTCAGGTAGGTATCACATAGGTTATGGCTGTGAGAGGTAGGTGTCGCATAGGGCATGGCTGTGTTAGGTAGGTATGACATAGGGCATGGCTGTGAGAGGTAGGTGTCACATAGGGCATGGCTGTGAGAGGTAGGTGTCACATAGGGCATGGCTGTGTTAGGTAGGTATGACATAGGGCATGGCTGTGAGAGGTAGGTGTCACATAGGGCATGGCTGTGAGAGGTAGGTGTCACATAGGGCATGGCTGTGAGAGGTAGGTGTCACATAGGGCATGGCTGTGAGAGGTAGGTGTCACATAGGGTCTGACTGTGAGAGGTAGGTGTCACATAGGGTCTCACTGTGAGAGGTAGGTGTCACATAGGGCATGGCTGTGTCAGGTAGGTATCACATAGGTTATGGCTGTGAGAGGTAGGTGTCACATAGGGCATGGCTGTGTCAGGTAGGTATCACATAGGGCATGGCTGTGAGAGGTAGGTGTCACATAGGTTCTGACTGTGAGAGGTAGGTGTCACATAGGGTCTGACTGTGAGAGGTAGGTGTCACATAGGGCATGGCTGTGTCAGGTAGGTATCACATAGGTTATGGCTGTGAGAGGTAGGTGTCACATAGGGACTGACTGTGAGAGGTAGGTGTCACATAGGTTATGGCTGTGAGAGGTAGGTGTCACATAGGGCATGGCTGTATCAGGTACGTATCACATAGGGTCTGACTGTGGGAGGTAGGTATCACATAGGGCATGGCTGTGAGAGGTAGGTGTCACATAGGTTCTGACTGAGAGGTAGGTGTCACATAGGGTCTGACTGTGAGAGGTAGGTGTCACATAGGGTCTGACTGTGGGAGGTAAGTGTCACATAGGGCATGGCTGTATCAGGTACGTATCACATAGGGTCTAACTGTGAGAGGTAGGTGTCACATAGGGTCTGACTGTGAGAGGTAGGTGTCACATAGGGCATGGCTGTGTCAGGTAGGTGTCACATAGGGTCTGACTGTGAGAGGTAGGTGTCACATAGGGTCTCACTGTGAGAGGTAGGTGTCACATAGGTGATGACTGTGAGAGGTAGGTGTCACATAGGGCATGGCTGTGAGAGGTAGGTGTTACATAGGTTATGGCTGTGAGAGGTAGGTGTCACATAGGGTCTGACTTTGAGAGGTAGGTGTCATATAGGCCATGGCTGTGAGAGGTAGGTGTCACATAGGTTATGACTGTGAAAGGTAGGTGTCACATAGGCTATGGCTGTGAGAGGTAGGTGTCACATAGGGCATGGCTGTGGGAGGTAGGTGTCACATAGGGCATGGCTGTGTCAGGTAGGTATCACATAATGTCTGACTGTGGGAGGTAGGTGTCACATAGGGCATGGCTGTGTCAGGTAGGTGTCACATAAGGTCTAACTGTGAGAGGTAGGTGTCACATAGGGTCTGACTGTGAGAGGTAGGTGTCACATGGGGCATGGCTGTGTCAGGTAAGTGTCACATAGGGTCTTACTGTGAGAGGTAGGTGTCACATAGGGTCTCACTGTGAGAGGTAGGTGTCACATAGGTGATGACTGTGAGAGGTAGGTGTCACATAGGGCATGGCTGTGAGAGGTAGGTGTCACATAGGTTATGGCTGTGAGAGGTAGGTGTCACATAGGGTCTGACTTTGAGAGGTAGGTGTCATATAGGCCATGGCTATGAGAGGTAGGTATCACATAGGTTATGACTGTGAGAGGTAGGTGTCACATAGGGCATGGCTGTAAGAGGTAGGTGTCACATAGGGTCTGACTTTGAGAGGTAGGTGTCACATAGGGTCTGACTGTGAGAGGTAGGTGTCACATAGGGTCTGACTGTGAGAGGTAGGTGTCACATAGGGTCTGACTGTGAGAGGTAGGTGTCACATAGGGTCTGACTGTGAGAGGTAGGTGTCACATAGGGTCTGGCTGTGAGAGGTAGGTGTCACATAGGTGATGACTGAAAGAGGTAGGTGTCACATAAGGTCTGGACTGTGACAGGTACAGTAGGTGTCTCATAGGCCCTGATTGACTTTTAAAGGGACAGGAAACCCAAAAATGTTCTTTCATGATTTGAATATAACATACCATTTTAAAAAACTTTTCAATTTACTTTTATTATCAACTTTGCTTTATTATCTTGGTCTGTTAATAGCTAAACCTAGGTATGCTAATTTCTAAGCCCTTGAAGACTGCCTCTTATCTCAGTGCATTTTGACAGTTTTTCACAGTTAGACAGCACAAGTTCATGTGTGCCATATAGATAACATTGTGCTCACTCCCGTGGAGTTACTTAAGAGTTAGCACTGATTCGCTAAAATGGAAGTCTGTCCAAAGAACTGAAATAAGGGGGCAGACTGCAAAGGCTTAGATACAAGGTGATAACAGAGGTAAAATGTGTATTAATATAACTGTGTTGGTTATGCAAAACTGGGGAATGGGTAATAAAGGGATTATCTATCTTTTTAAACAATAAAAATGAATCACCACTTTCTGTTGGGGTACCGCAAGGCTCTGTCCTCAGTCCCCTTCTCTTCTCAATCTACACGTTATCCTTAGGTTCCCTAATTAAGTCCCACGGTTTCCAATATCATTTGTATGCCGACTACACCCAAATCTACTTTTCTGCACCAGAACTATCTCCTTCCTTGCTAACCCGTGTCATTAACTGTCTTTCCCACATCTCTTCCTGGATGTCCTCTCACTACCTCAAGCTAAATCTCTCCCAAACTGAGCTCCCTATACCTTCTTCCAAAATCTCCACCCCCAATCTCTCTATAACTGTAGAGAACTCCATCATTACCCCTACACCGCATGCCTGATGTCTTGGGGTCACATTTGACTCAGATCTTTCTTTCACTCCTCATATTCAGTCCTTGGCTAAAGCCTGTCGCTTCCACCTTAAAAACATCTCTAAAATTAGACATTTCCTTACACAAGACACAACTAAGATTTTAATCCACTCTCTCATCCTTACCCACCTTGATTACTGCAACTATGTCCTCTCTGGTCTCCCCAGCTGCTGCCTAGCTCCTTTACAATCCATAATGAATGCCTCTGCCAGGCTGATCTTCATTACACGTCGCTCTTCATCTGCTGCACCTCTTTGCCAATCCCTTCACTGGCTTCCTTTTGCCTCTAAGATTAAACACAAAATTCTCACTCTGACATACAAAGCCCTCAGCTGCACTGCTCCCCCCTATATCTCAGACCTTGTCTCCAGATACTCTCCCTTCCGTCCCCTTCATTCTGCTCATGACCTCCTACTCTCCTCCTCTCTTGTTTCCTCCTCATACTACAGGACTTCTCCAGATTGGCTCCCATCTTGTTGAACTCTCTGCCTCGCTCCACAAGACTCTCCCCTAGTTTTGAAATCTTCAAGTGCACCCTAAAGAATCTACTGTTCAGGGATGCATAAAACCTACACTAACCTTTCCTAATACAAGTTCCTCTCCTCCATTGCTATCCCCTGAACCCCCTTAGCATGTAAGCCTAAGAGCCCAGCTATTTGTAGATCACTTTCTTAAGAGCTGACTACAACAGTGCAACTCTTGGCAGGGCCCTCTACCCGTTTGATCCCTATAAATGTTTTGTTGTACTCCACATTTCTTTATAGCGCTGCGGAATCTGTTGGCGCTCTACAAATAACCGATAATAATAATAATAATTAACTACTCCATAAACCTGGCTATTCTGGCCCCTAAGGGATGGTTTTGAGAAATGCTGCAGCCTGTGGAATCCTCAGATTAATACCTAGGTATCAGTTGCACCAACTGAAGTGTGACACTCTCTCTACTGTAAACCTGTATAAAGCTGTGCAATACGCTGACGCTTTATAAAAAAAAGTGTAATAACACTATACAATGACAGTGCTTTTGGTTACTTAAAGGACCAGTCAACACAGTAGATTTACATAATCAACAAATGCAAGGTAACAAGACAATGCAATAGCACTTAGTATGAACTTCAAATGAGCAGTAGATTTTTTTTTCTGACAATTTTAAAAGTTATGTCTTTTTCCACTCCCCCTGTACCATGTGACAGCCATCAGCCAATCACAAATGCATACACGTACCATGTGACAGCCGTCAGCCATTCACAAATGCATACACACTTATTCTTGTACATGCTCAGTAGGAGCTGGTGACTCAAAAAGTTTAAATATAAAAAGACTGCACATTTTGTTAATGGAAGTAAATTGGAAAGTTGTTTAAAATGGCATGCTCTATCTGAATAATGAAAGTTTAATTTTGATTGAGTGTCCCTTTAATAGATTAAACAGATATTATTGTCAAACTCAAAATGCGCTTTTGTGTGTTTCAGTTTCGAATAGTAGCATTTTGTATCCACAAAAAGGTGTCTAGTAACAGCTATTACTGTTGTAGTGGCATACGTACATATGCTGTGGTTGCTCAGTGTAACTCACATTCATTAAGAGAGTTGGTGGTGGTTTATATGACGCAAATTAAGCTATCGCTGGGATGATACATGCCACGTCTGGGCAGGGAGCACGGGGCATGCGGAACATATGTACGTATGCTGCTGAAACAGTGATAGCTATTACTAAAAACATTCTTGCTAATACAAGTATAATGCAAAATGCTTCTATCCTAAATTTAAATGCACTTGTGCACAGTTACATTTTGACCATTATGACCCTTAAAAATTCCTCTATGACCGCTAGGTTAGGTTTTTAGCAGCACATTTCAATGATAAAAAACTAATGCTGAGTTTACATTATTGTTATTTTTATTCCAGGAGGCTCAGTAGTCGTTAGGCCACAAAGCTGTGTGCTTTTCTTTTTGTGTTCACTTAAAGCGATGTTAACCCCTTCAAAGTTCTGATGTAAACAAATAAGTAGAGATTGAAATCACGTGATTGTTCATGTGATTACTTAATTTTAATGATGGAATGGGGTTTCAAAACCAGTGTCTTGATGACATAAAATGTCTGAGTGAATAGACTAGCTAGCAGGGAGTCAGATTTGCTCATGCCCAGACATGTAGTAAAATCTTACGGCTAGATTTAGAGTTTTGCGGCCAAAGGGGTGCGTTAGCTACGCGTGTTTTTTTCCCCCCGCACCTTTTAAATAACGCTGGTATTGAGAGTTCTCTGAAGGGCTGCGTTAGGCTCCAAAAAGGGAGCGTAGAGCATAATTTACCGCCACTTCAACCCTCAATACCAACGTTGCTTACGGACGCGGCCAGCTTCAAAAACGTGCTCGTGCACGATTCTCCCATAGGAAACAATGGGGCAGTTTGAGCTGGAAAAAAACCTAACACCTGCAAAAAAGCAGCGTTCAGCTCCTAACGCAGCCCCATTGTTTCCTATGGGGAAACACTTCCTAAGTCTGCACCTAACACCCTAACATGTACCCCTAGTCTAAACACCCCTAACCTTACACTTATTAACCCCTAATCTGCCGCCCCCGCTATCGCTGACCCCTGCATTTTATTATTAACCCCTAATCTGCCGCTCCGTACACCGCCGCAACCTACATTATAGCTATGTACCCCTAATCTGCTGCCCCTAACATCGCCGACCCCTATATTATATTTATTAACCCCTAATCTGCCCCCCAATGTCGCCGCTACCTACCTACACTTATTAACCCCTAATCTGCCAACCGGACCTCGCCGCTACTCTAATAAATGTATTAACCCCTAAAGCTAAGTCTAACCCTAACACCCCCCTAAGTTAAATATAATTTAAATCTAACGAAATAAATTAACTCTTATTAAATAAATTACTCCTATTTAAAGCTAAATACTTACCTGTAAAATAAACCCTAATATAGCTACAATATAACAAATAATTATATTGTAGCTATTTTAGGATTTATATTTATTTTACAGGCAACTTTGTATTTATTTTAACTAGGTACAATAGCTATTAAATAGTTGTTTACTATTTAATAGCTACCTAGTTAAAATAATTACCAAATTACCTGTAAAATAAATCCTAACCTAAGTTACAATTAAACCTAACACTACACTATCAATAAATTAATTAACTAAACTACCTACAATTATCTACAATTAAATCAACTAAACTAAATTACAAAAAAATCAAACACTAAATTACAAAAAATAAAAAGATTACAAGAATTTTAAACTAATTACACCTACTCTAAGCCCCCTAAAAAAATAACAAAGCCCCACAAAATAAAAAAAATGCCCTACCCTATTCTAAAATAAAAAGTTTACAGCTCTTTTACCTTACCAGCCCTTAAAAGGGCCTTTTGCGGGGCATGCCCCAAAGTCATCAGCTCTTTTGCATTTAAAAAAAACATACAATACCCCCCCCAACATTACAACCACCACCCACATACCCCTAATCTAACCCAAACCCCCCTTAAAAAACCTAACACTAAGCCCCTGAAGATCTCCCTACCTTATCTTCACCACGCCGGGTATCAACGATCCGTCCAGAAGAGGGTCCGAAGTCTTCATCCTATCCGGCAAGAAGAGGTCCAGAAGAGGGTCCGAAGTCTTCATCCTATCCGGCAAGAAGAGGCCTTCCGGACCAGTAGACATGTTCATCCAGGCGGTGTCTTCTATCTTCATCCATCCGGCGCGGAGCGCGACCATCTTGAAGCAGCCGACGTGGATCCATCCTCTTCTTCCGGCGACTCCCGACAAATGAAGGTTCCTTTAAGTGACGTCATCCAAGATGGCGTCTCTCGAATTACGATTAGCTGATAGGATTCTATCAGCCAATCGGAATTAAGGTAGGAAAAATCTGATCAGCCAATAGAATGTAAGCTCAATCTGATTGGCTGATTGGATCAGCCAATTGGATTGAACTTGAATCTGATTGGCTGATTCAATCAGCTTATCAGATTTTTCCTACCTTAATTCCGATTTAGGACCCCTTAACGCTGGTTTTGACGGCTAACGCAGAACTCTAAATCTAGGCGTAAGGTTTTCAAAATTCTCCACTCATCACATTAGGGGCTACACTGAGAATTTCATAGTGCTATTTTTTCAAGAAATCAGGTAAGTTGTTTGCTGTTTTTTTACACAATCTTTTCCTTTTATGTTTATTTTGATTTAACATATTTGTTTTTACCAAAGAAGCACTGCGTAATATCTCTTTATCAACAGCTGCTGAAGGCTTTTTGGACTCCTATTCAAGTCTGTGGAAACTGAAAATGGTTTTATTTGTCCTATTCACACTGAGCTCATAAACACCTTCCGTCTTGTCATATGCAGCCATTAATGGGCTGACTTTTATATTTCTCTCCTAGGTGTAAAGTGCTAAATGCCCTTTACTACTGGTATTTTAAAATGTGGTGTTTGTAAATCCAGGGGGTTTAGAAATATATCTGTCCAACAACATAAGCACGTAACACACAAACAATAACATCAGATTAATTATTAAGAATTATGTTGATGTAGCTTTAAATATTTACTATATTAAATTCGGAATAGTAAAATTATTGATATAATTCATTAATTTATTTATATAATCAGTCATTTATTTATATAATTCATTAATTTATATAATTCATTCATTTATTTATATAATTCATTCATTTATTTATATAATTCATTCATTTATTTATATAATTCAGTTGCATATCTGTTGGAGCTGAGTCAATCACAGGTGAAAGTCGCAAGCGCAGCTAGTATTGCCCCTGTTCTAAAATAAGTTGTATACCGCATAAGATTGCTTGACCTACGCCACTTCCGGTCACGTGAATCAGCTGCTGGAGGTGTGTGGCACTCACTGCGCATGCGCAAGTGGCCCAACCTCCTCAAAACAGCTGATTAAAACTATGCAACGGGTCGAGGAATTACATGGCCTGTAATCTTCATTGTGCGGGCACGGCAAGTTGGCAGCGCGCAATGGACCAATTTGGAAATTGAATGGAGGTTGGCAAATCAAACGGACTACGGACCGATCAGATAATACATAGGAAAATAGTGTTACTGCATTTTCTGATTGGTCCATGTAGTCACTGTCTTGACAACCAAGGCATTGTTCGCGCATGCGCAATGAAAATTATGGTCCATAGAATTCCTCGACCCGTTGTTCTAAAATAAGTCACCTTAAACAACTGTTTGGAGGAGGTTGGGTCTCTTGCACATTCGCAGTAAGCGCCACAAACCTCCAACAGCTGATTTTACATCACCGGAAGTGACGTAGTACCCGCATTCTTATGGTATACAACTTATTTTAGAACACCACCTCATGTTTTCCTAACCAGTTATGAGTTACACATGTTGCAGGGTGTGCAGGCAGGAACATGTATTGTGCCTCTGGACAGCGCAGCTCATGTTCCTGTACAGAGCCAGTTGTCCCACACACAAATAATAGACAATCTTTCAGGGACTGGGCACAATGATAGGTTAGTTCACATAATGCCCCCCCAAAAGCTCTACCTTAGCCCCCACTAGTAGCCCCCTCATATGTAACTCAGTAATAAGCAATAGGAATAATATACATGCGGCTCTGTAAAATGATTTTGAGGATAGATATATGAGATAGACAGACAGACAGATTATTATTATTGTGAACAATCTAAGGTTGAAAAACAAGCATTACACTCATTACAGGCTGATACATCTATTATAATACATGCAGCAGATAAAGGGGGCTCTATAGTCATTCAGAACTATTGGGACTATAGGAAAGAAGCTCAATTAGATGACACAAAGGTACAGTATATACCAAGTTAAAAGGCAATCCTACCAACACATTTAAAATGATTGATACAATACTTAAATGTAGGTTTGAGGCTGGCATAATTGATGACAGTGAATACGGATATATGTTGTCAAACTATCCGTTTATACAGGTGTTATATTTAATTCTGTTATTAGAGGATTGCTCTGTTGCAAAATGCCCCAATGTTTGTTGATAATTTTCCAAAAAAAAATCTAATTTAAGCCCAAACTTTTTGAAAATTATCAACAAACATTGGGGCATTTTGCAACAGAGCAATCCTCTAATAACAGAATAATAAAATGAAAAAACCTATGGCAGCCTAAAAACGGTCTCATAGTCTGAGGGATAAAATGACCAGGTCGGATGTAGGCCCCAGTAGGATACAAAGACAGACCATGCTGGGTACTAAGAATAATGGTTGCTTTCCCTGTTTAGGGTGTATCAACTGCAACAGTTTAATAAGGAGTTCTTACTTTTCTCCAACATAGGTGTGTCCGGTCCACGGCGTCATCCTTACTTGTGGGATATTCTCTTCCCCAACAGGAAATGGCAAAGAGCCCAGCAAAGCTGGTCACATGATCCCTCCTAGGCTCCGCCTACCCCAGTCATTCTCTTTGCCGTTGTACAGGCAACATCTCCACGGAGATGGCTTAGAGTTTTTTAGTGTTTAACTGTAGTTTTTCATTATTCAATCAAGAGTTTGTTATTTTCAAATAGTGCTGGTACGTACTATTTACTCAGAAACAGAAAAGAGATGAAGAATTCTGTTTGTATGAGGAAAATGATTTTAGCAACCGTAACTAAAATCCATGGCTGTTCCACACAGGACTGTTGAGAGCATTAACTTCAGTTGGGGGAACAGTTTGCAGTCCTTTGCTGCTTGAGGTATGACACATTCTAACAAGACGATGTAATGCTGGAAGCTGTCATTTTCCCTATGGGATCCGGTAAGCCATGTTTATTACGATTGTAAATAAGGGCTTCACAAGGGCTTATTTAGACTGTAGACATTTTTTGGGCTAAATCGATTGATATTAACACTTATTTAGCCTTGAGGAATCATTTATTCTGGGTATTTTGATATAATTATATCGGCAGGCACTGTTTTAGACACCTTATTCTTTAGGGGCTTTCCCAAAGCATAGGCAGAGTCTCATTTTCGCGCCGGTGTTGCGCACTTGTTTTTGAGAGGCATGGCATGCAGTCGCATGTGAGAGGAGCTCTGATACTGATAAAAGACTTCTGAAGGCATCATTTGGTATCGTATTCCCCTTGGGTTTGGTTGGGTCTCAGCAAAGCAGATACCAGGGACTGTAAAGGGGTTAAAGCTTAAAACGGCTCCGGTTCCGTTATTTTAAGGGTTAAAGCTTCCAAAATTGGTGTGCAATATTTTCAAGGCTTTAAGACACTGTGGTGAAAGTTTGGTGAATTTTGAACAATTCCTTCATGTTTTTTCGCAATTGCAGTAATAAAGTGTGTTCAGTTTAAAATTTAAAGTGACAGTAACGGTTTTATTTCAAAACGTTTTTTGTACTTTCTTATCAAGTTTATGCCTGTTTAACATGTCTGAACTACCAGATAGACTGTGTTCTGAATGTGGGGAAGCCAGAATTCCTATTCATTTAAATAAATGTGATTTATGTGATAATGACAATGATGCCCAAGATGATTCCTCAAGTGAGGGGAGTAAGCATGGTACTGCATCATTCCCTCCTTCGTCTACACGAGTCTTGCCCACTCAGGAGGCCCCTAGTACATCTAGCGCGCCAATACTCCTTACTATGCAACAATTAACGGCTGTAATGGATAATTCTGTCAAAAACATTTTAGCCAAAATGAACCCTTGTCAGCGTAAGCGTGGATGCTCTGTTTTAGTTACTGAAGAGCATGACGACGCTGATATTAATATCTCTGAAGGGCCCCTAACCCAATCTGAGGGAGCCAGGGAGGTTTTGTCTGAGGGAGAAATTACTGATTTAGGGAACATTTCTCAGCAGGCTGAATCCGATGTGATTACTTTTAAATTTAAATTGGAACATCTCCGCATTTTGCTTAAGGAGGTATTATCCACTCTGGATGATTGTGAAAATTTGGTCATCCCAGAGACACTATGTAAAATGGACAAGTTCCTAGAGGTGCCGGGGCTCCCAGAAGCTTTTCCTATACCCAAGCGGGTGGCGGACATTGTTAATAAAGAATGGGAAAGGCCCGGTATTCCTTTCGTCCCTCCCCCCATATTTAAAAAATTGTTTCCTATGGTCGACCCCAGAAAGGACTTATGGCAGTCAGTCCCCAAGGTCGAGGGAGCGGTTTCTACTTTAAACAAACGCACCACTATTCCCATAGAGGATAGTTGTGCTTTCAAAGATCCTATGGATAAAAAATTAGAAGGTTTGCTTAAAAAGATGTTTGTTCAGCAGGGTTACCTTCTACAACCCATTTCATGCATTGTCCCTGTCACTACAGCCGCATATTTCTGGTTTGATGAGCTGATTAAGGTGCTCGATAGTGACTCTCCTCCTTATGAGGAGATTATGGACAGAGTCAATGCTCTCAAATTGGCTAATGCTTTCACTCTAGACGCCTCTTTGCAATTGGCTAAGTTAGCGGCTAAGAATTCTGGGTTTGCTATTGTGGCGCGCAGAGCGCTTTGGTTGAAATCTTGGTCGGCTGATGCGTCTTCCAAGAACAAGCTACTAAACATTCCTTTCAAGGGGAAAACGCTGTTTGGTCCTGACTTGAAAGAGATTATCTCTGATATCACTGGGGGTAAGGGCCATGCCCTTCCTCAGGATCGGCCTTTCAAGGCAAAAAATAGACCTAATTTTCGCCCCTTTCGTAAAAACGGACCAGCCCAAGGTGCTACGTCCTCTAAGCAAGAGGGTAATACTTCTCAGGCCAAGCCAGCTTGGAGACCAATGCAAGGCTGGAACAAGGGAAAGCAGGCAAAGAAACCTGCCACTGCTACCAAGACAGCATGAAATATCGGCCCCCGATCCGGGACCGGATCTGGTGGGGGGCAGACTCTCTCTCTTCGCTCACGCTTGGGCAAGAGATGTTCTGGATCCTTGGGCGCTAGAAATAGTCTCCCAGGGTTATCTTCTGGAATTCAAGGGACTTCCCCCAAGGGGAAGGTTCCACAGGTCTCAGTTGTCTTCAGACCACATAAAAAGACAGGCGTTCTTACATTGTGTAGAAGACCTGCTAAAAATGGGAGTGATTCATCCTGTTCCATTGAGAGAACAAGGGATGGGGTTCTACTCCAATCTGTTCATAGTTCCCAAAAAAGAGGGAACATTCAGACCAATCCTAGATCTCAAGATCTTAAACAAATTTCTCAAGGTCCCATCTTTCAAGATGGAAACAATTCGAACTATCCTTCCTTCCATCCAGGAAGGTCAATTCATGACCACGGTGGATTTAAAGGATGCGTATCTACATATTCCTATCCACAAGGAACATCATCGGTTCCTAAGGTTTGCATTCCTGGACAAACATTACCAGTTCGTGGCGCTTCCTTTCGGATTAGCCACTGCTCCAAGGATTTTCACAAAGGTACTAGGGTCCCTTCTAGCTGTGCTAAGACCAAGGGGCATTGCAGTAGTACCTTACCTGGACGACATTCTGATTCAAGCGTCGTCCCTCCCTCGAGCAAAGGCTCACACGGACATCGTCCTGGCCTTTCTCAGATCGCACGGCTGGAAAGTGAACGTGGAAAAGAGTTCTCTATCCCCGTCAACAAGGGTTCCCTTCTTGGGAACAATTATAGACTCCTCAGAAATGAGGATTTTTCTAACAGAGGCCAGAAAGACAAAGCTTCTGGACTCTTGTCGAATACTTCATTCCGTTCCTCTTCCTTCCGTAGCTCAGTGCATGGAAGTGATCGGGTTGATGGTAGCGGCAATGGACATAGTTCCTTTTGCGCGCATTCATCTAAGACCATTACAACTGTGCATGCTCAGTCAGTGGAATGGGGACTATACAGACTTGTCTCCAAAGATACAAGTAACTCAGAGGACCAGAGACTCACTCCGTTGGTGGCTGTCCCTGGACAACCTGTCACGAGGGACGACATTCCACAGACCAGAGTGGGTCATTGTCACGACCGACGCCAGTCTGATGGGCTGGGGCGCGGTCTGGGGATCCCTGAAAGCTCAGGGTCTTTGGTCTCGGGAAGAATATCTTCTACCGATAAATATTCTGGAACTGAGAGCGATATTCAATGCTCTCAAGGCTTGGCCTCAGCTAGCGAGGACCAAGTTCATACGGTTTCAATCAGACAACATGACGACTGTTGCGTACGTCAACCATCAGGGGGGAACAAGGAGTTCCCTAGCGATGGAAGAAGTGACCAAGATTATTCTATGGGCGGAGTCTCACTCCTGCCACCTGTCTGCTATCCACATCCCGGGAGTGGAAAATTGGGAAGCGGATTTTCTGAGTCGTCAGACATTGCATCCGGGGGAGTGGGAACTCCATCCGGAAATCTTTGCCCAAGTCACTCAACTTTGGGGCATTCCAGACATGGATCTGATGGCCTCTCGTCAGAACTTCAAAGTTCCTTGCTACGGGTCCAGATCCAGGGATCCCAAGGCGGCTCTAGTGGATGCGCTAGTAGCACCTTGGACCTTCAAACTAGCTTATGTGTTCCCGCCGTTTCCTCTCATCCCCAGGCTGGTAGCCAGGATCAATCAGGAGAGGGCGTCGGTGATCTTGATAGCTCCTGCGTGGCCACGCAGGACTTGGTATGCAGATCTGGTGAATATGTCATCGGCTCCACCTTGGAAGCTACCTTTGAGACGAGACCTTCTTGTTCAGGGTCCGTTCGAACATCCGAATCTGGTTTCACTCCAGCTGACTGCTTGGAGATTGAACGCTTGATTTTATCGAAGCGAGGTTTCTCAGATTCTGTTATCGATACTCTTGTTCAGGCCAGAAAGCCTGTAACTAGAAAGATTTACCACAAAATTTGGAAGAAATATATCTGTTGGTGTGAATCTAAAGGATTCCCTTGGGACAAGGTTAAGATTCCTAGGATTCTATCCTTCCTTCAAGAAGGATTGGAAAAAGGATTATCGGCAAGTTCCCTGAAGGGACAGATTTCTGCCTTGTCGGTGTTACTTCACAAAAAACTGGCAGCTGTGCCAGATGTTCAAGCCTTTGTTCAGGCTCTGGTTAGAATCAAGCCTGTTTACAAACCTTTGACTCCTCCTTGGAGTCTCAATCTAGTTCTTTCAGTTCTTCAGGGGGTTCCGTTTGAACCCTTACATTCCGTTGATATTAAGTTATTATCTTGGAAAGTTTTGTTTTTAGTTGCAATTTCTTCTGCTAGAAGAGTTTCAGAATTATCTGCTCTGCAGTGTTCTCCTCCTTATCTGGTGTTCCATGCAGATAAGGTGGTTTTACGTACTAAACCTGGTTTTCTTCCAAAAGTTGTTTCTAACAAAAACATTAACCAGGAGATTATCGTACCTTCTCTGTGTCCGAAACCAGTTTCAAAGAAGGAACGCTTGTTGCACAATTTGGATGTTGTTCGCGCTCTAAAATTCTATTTAGATGCTACAAAGGATTTTAGACAAACATCTTCCCTGTTTGTTGTTTATTCAGGTAAAAGGAGAGGTCAAAAAGCAACTTCTACCTCTCTCTCTTTTTGGATTAAAAGCATCATCAGATTGGCTTACGAGACTGCCGGACGGCAGCCTCCCGAAAGAATCACGGCTCATTCCACTAGGGCTGTGGCTTCCACATGGGCCTTCAAGAACGAGGCTTCTGTTGATCAGATATGTAGGGCAGCGACTTGGTCTTCACTGCACACTTTTACCAAATTTTACAAGTTTGATACTTTTGCTTCTTCTGAGGCTATTTTTGGGAGAAAGGTTTTGCAAGCCGTGGTGCCTTCCATTTAGGTGACCTGATTTGCTCCCTCCCTTCATCCGTGTCCTAAAGCTTTGGTATTGGTTCCCACAAGTAAGGATGACGCCGTGGACCGGACACACCTATGTTGGAGAAAACAGAATTTATGTTTACCTGATAAATTTCTTTCTCCAACGGTGTGTCCGGTCCACGGCCCGCCCTGGTTTTTTAATCAGGTCTGATAATTTATTTTCTTTAACTACAGTCACCACGGTACCATATGGTTTCTCCTATGCTATTATTCCTCCTTAACGTCGGTCGAATGACTGGGGTAGGCGGAGCCTAGGAGGGATCATGTGACCAGCTTTGCTGGGCTCTTTGCCATTTCCTGTTGGGGAAGAGAATATCCCACAAGTAAGGATGACGCCGTGGACCGGACACACCGTTGGAGAAAGAAATTTATCAGGTAAACATAAATTCTGTTTTTCCATCTCCGTACTGGAATTTTTTTTTTACTATTAATGGGTTTTTCACCTGTAACACTGAGTATACCATTTATATCCTTAAATATCCATGTTAAAAACTCTATGTTAGTGAGACGACGAGAAGGGTCAGAGACCACATTGTTGAACATAAATCTAACATTAGGAACGGATATGAAAAATTGCCAGTAGTCTGTCATTTTAACAAATTAAGTGAGTCAATTAAGATTCCAAATAATAAAACATATACCTGTAGATAGACGAGGGGGGGGGGGGTAGAGACAAAAGCTCCAACAGAGAGAGGCCTTTTGGATCTACCATCTAGAAAATAGGATACCTATGGGATGAATAAAGAATTGGATGTATCCCTATTTCTGTGAAATTGTATATATTATCCATTTAAGGTTATATAAAACAATATGTGAAATATACAGATTTTAGGTAATTTTACCTATGTGTTTATATTATGTACTGTCACATTTTAAATGTGCATTTTTTTTTCTATATTAGAGGTAGTGTTGCTCTGTGATGTCAGAGGGGGTGGGGTTTAGAGTCTGCCACATCTGTAACAATTTATGCATGATTAAGGACTATTGTGTCCGAAACGTTGCTATTTTATTTTTGTTGCACATCCAATAAATTTGGAGATTATTTAAAGTGGTTCTGCTGCCTCTGAGTATAGCAGCCTGTCATATCTTGTATGTTAGATAACAATATATAGTACTGTATGTTTAGTTTATAGGGAATTAACTGAAGATAAAATAAAATTGTCAGTTAAAAAAAAAAACAAGTAACAGCACTTTCTATACTAAATCTAGAACTACTAAATTCTGTATTTGAAGAAAGTGATTTTTTGCACAGGCCACATACCTTTAGATTCCCTTTATTGGTTGAATTATTTTGTTTAGTTAAGCGGTTGGTGTCAAACTGAGCTATTAGACAACATAACTGCAGCCAAGCCTATAAGTTTAATCTATAGCCTAACTCTCTGGCAAGTGGTATAAAATAAGACTTATATATAGTCCCATGTTAAGACTATAAATTTTGTGGAATGTGTAAGTTAGCCTGCTTTCTCATTCATGTAAGATAGTGTATTGCATCAGTCGATATGTATTTCAGTCTAATTTGAAACATTGTTTATTTGTGAAGTTGACAACATCTGCCATTGGTGGTCCCCTTTATGTGGGTGTCATAGTAACATGTAATTGCTAGCCCTAATTTAAGCGTCACTGGCACCAGCATCACTCAGAACAAAGGTTCTTGTACACTTTTATATATATAAAAAAAAACTCAGATACAAAGGGCTAGATTTATTAAAGCTGAGGTGGACAGGGGCGCGTATACGCGCCCCTGTACGCCTCAGCTCGTCTGTGGCGGGGCGAAATTACCTGCAGGTATTTGCCATTGCACACGAGCGCAATTTTGCACTCGCGTGCAATCCCGCCCCCTGCCCGCGTACAGCCAATCAAGCGCGGGCAGGAGCTGTCAATCTCCTCTGTCTGACTAGACCGAGGAGATTGAATTTCGCCACCTTAGAGGTGGCGAAGAGGTTAGGGAAGCGGTGGTCTGGTGACCGCTGCTTGATAAATTACGGCGAGCAAGTTCTTATGAGAACTTGCTGCCGTAGGGCTTTAATATATCTAGCCCTTAGTTCACTTTTTTTGTCCCATGCCCCCTTTGTGGACATCTTAGAAGACTGCACTTTCCTAACACTTATCCAGTACTCCCTTTTTTCATTTTTTTTTAATATATGCACAACTCTTTTTCTCACCTACTGTATTTTTTTTTTTTTTTACTCACCTTATTTTATGGATAAATATTTCCGGGTTTATTTATTATAGTGTGAGCAGACATGATACAATGTAGCATATCATGTCCGCTGCACATCGATAAATGCCGACAGCATACACTGTCAGCATTTATCATTGCATCAGCAGTTCTTGTGAACTGTTGGTGCAATGCCACCCCCTGCAGATTCACGGCCAATCGCCTGCTAGCAGGGGGTGTCAATCAACCCGATCGTATTCGATCAGGTTGATTTCTGTCCGCGGCCTCAGAGCAGGTTACGGTTTCAGCGCTCTGAGGCCGCGGACTTCTGTTTCCAGCCAGTCTGTTTCCGGCAGCCTGAAAGCTCTCCGGAAACAAGGGGCATAAAGTATCCATATAGAGCTTGATAAATCAGCCCCTTAAGGTTTAGCAAACTCGATTCCCCCACGATGCCCCCTAAACAGAGAGATAGGAAACTTCGGACTAGCACAGGGAATTCAGAGATAGACTGCACTGATAACACTGAAAGGAATGTGACGTCGCTCCAACCCAGAAGGTGTGGACACTGATATCCAATCCGAGCAAAGAATTTCAAGCAAGCAAAAACGTGCACTGTTGGCAGGGTGCCAACCGAAAAATGAGCCAAGCCAGCCCAAAAATAAAACCAAGGAAGGAAAAGTCAGCACTCCAAAAAATCCTTGAATTTAAAAAAAATCAATACTTTATTTCACAAAAAGTAAAAACATACACTGAAACGGCAATCACAGTGGAAGGAGGAAGCGTAGTCCTGACGTGTTTTGTGCCGTGCGACATTTAATCATAGGATGACTCCACACTCGTATAGCACACCTTTTATGAATGATTACATCCAATTACATTTCCATAAAGACCATTCCCTTGGAAACAGCAGGTAAACAAACATGCACTATACAAATGTAGTGAATATATGTAAAATATCAACAAGTTAAAATCAAAATTGACGATATAAAATTACATCTATACTTAGAATATTTACAGATACATATATTATATCACATCATGAAAGCTAACCTTTAAAATCATCCAAAATACAGGAATATTGTTTTAACACCGTAACGGCATCAGTGATACATTATAAATCCTCACAGAGAAACAATCGGCTAGATTACAAGTTTTTGTCGGTAATGGTGTGCGTGACTAACGCACAGTTTTCTCTCACCGCTCACCTAAAGTAACGCTGGTATTACAGGTTTTTTTAAACCCGGCGTTAGCCGCAAAAAAGGTGAGCGTAGAGCAGAATTTAGCTCAACGCTAAAGATGGCGTCCCTTCAATTCCGATTGGCTGATAGAATTCTATCAGCCAATCGGAATTAAGGTAGAAAAAATCCTATTGGCTGATCCAATCAGCCAATAGGATCGAGCTCGCATTCTATTGGCTGTTCCAATCAGCCAATAGAATGCAAGCTCAATCCTATTGACTGATTGCATCAGCCAATAGGATTTTTTCTACCTTAATTCCGATTGGCTGATAGAATTCTATCATCCAATCGGAATTGAAGGGACGCCATCTTGGATGATGTCACTTAAAGGTACCGTCATTTAGTGTTAGTCGTCAAGTGGAAGAGGATGCTCCGCGTCGGATGGCTTGAAGATGGACCCGCTCCGGATGGATGAAGATAGAAGATGCCGCCTGGATGAAGACTTCTGGCCGTCTGGAGGTCCTCTTCTGCCCGGATCGGATGAAGACTTCTGGCTGTCTGGAGGACCACTTCTGCCCGGTTGGGTGAAGACGTCTCAAGGTAGGGTGATCTTCAAGGGGTTAGTGTTAGGTTTTATTAAGGGGGGATTGGGTGGGTTTTAGAGTAGGGTTGTGTGGTGGGTTGTAATGTTGGGGGGGGGTATTGTTTTTTTTTTTACAGGTAACAGAGCTGATTACTTTGGGGCAATGCCCCGCAAAAGGCCCTTTTAAGGGCTATTTGTAATTTAGTATAGGGTAGGGATTTTTTTTTATTTTGGGGGCTTTTTTTATTTTATTAGGGGGATTAGATTAGGTTTAAATAGTTTAAAAAAATTGTAATTATTTTATTATTTTCTGTAATTTAGTGGTTTTTTTCGTACTTTAGTTTATTTAATTTAATTGTAATTAATTGTAGTTAGTTTAGGTAATTAATTTAATGATAGTGTAGTGTTAGGTGTAATTGTAACTTAGGTTAGGGTTTATTTTACAGGTAAATTTGTACTTATTTTAACTAGGAAGTTATTAAATAGTTAATAACTATTTAATAACTGTTGTACCTAGTTAAAATAAATACAAACTTGCCTGTAAAATAAAAATAAATCCTATGGTGGCTACAATGTAACTATTAGTTATATTGTAGCTATTTTAGGGTTTATTTTATAGGTATTTAGTTTTAAATAGGAATTATTTAGTTAATAATAGTAATTTTATTTAGATGTATTTAAATTATATTTAAGTTAGGGGGTGTTAGGGTTAGACTTAGATTTTGGGGTTAATAAATTTAATATAGTTGGGGCGGCAGATTAGGGGTTAATGAATGTAGGTAGGTGTCAGCGATGTTAGGGATGGCAGATTAGGGGTTAATAAAATTTAACTAATGTTTGAGAGGCGGGAGTGTGGTGGTTTAGGGGTTAATATATTTATTGAAGTGGCAGTGATGTCCGGTCAGCAGATTAGGGGTTAAAAAATGTATTTAAGTGTTTGCAATGTTGGGGGGGCGGCTCGGTTTAGGGGTTAATAGGTAGTTTATGGGTGTTAGTGTACTTTTTAGCACTTTAGTTAAGAGTTTTATGTTACGCCGTTATCCCATAAAACTCTTAACTACTGACTTTTAAATGCGGTAGGAGTCTTGACAGGACAGGGTCTACCACTCACTTTTTCCAAGACTCGTAATACCGACGTTAGGCAAATCCCATTAAAAAGATAGGATACGCAATTGACGTAAGTGGATTTGCGGTATGCTCGAGTCGCGGAAAAAAGTGAGCGGTACACCTGTACCTGCCAGACTCGTAATACCAGCGGGCGTTAAAAAGCAGCGTTGGGACCTCTCAATGCTGCTTTTTAAGGCTAACGCAAGACTCGTAGTCAAGGCGATTATATCTTGTAATTGCTCAAATGCATATATTCATAAACACTGATGCAAATGCGGCATCACCACTAAACTGTATTTACAGTAATACCTAAAACGATATATAGTCACACTCGGCCGCTGGGAAGCTCCGGCGGTCCTCTCTGTGTGCTTGATTGACAGGTAGTCTGAGCCGCCCCTTCCTGATGATGTCACTACCAGGCTTTTTATTCCGGGCTTCCTGCTTCTTCAGTGCCCGTTTGTTTGTTCCTCTTTGTGGCTCCTGTGAGGACTTCGCTGTGGAAACTCTCTAACTGCTGATTTTCTGTTGCCAAACTCTGCAAAGACTGACTATGCTGGGTTAACCCTCAAACTTCCTGATAACCTGTTGCCAAACACTGCAAGTACTGTTTATTCTGTGAATCTCTCAAACTGCATGTTAACCTGTTGCCAGACTCTGCAAGTACTGTTTATTCAGTGTAACCTTCAAACTGCTTGATATCCTGTTGCCAATCTCTGCAAGTACTGATTAATCTGTGTTAACCTTCAAACTACCTGATATCCTGTTTTCTAACTCTGCAAGTACTGACTATTCAGTATTAACCCTCAAACTGCCTGATAACCTGTTGCCAAACTCTGCAAGGACTGACTACACAGTGTTAACCCTCAAATTGCCTGATAACAATCTACCTACTCCTGCATTATTAACTGTTTCTTGTTTTACCCTTCCTCTGTCTGAGTATAAGTGGACTATCCCTGCTCTCCTGATTCTGTGGAAGACATTTCCTGAAACCAGATCCTTACTCAGAAGTCTATTTGGCTGATATCTTGAATTACTTTGGACTCAGGCTAACTCTGCTCCATATCGTGAGTACATTGTTTTTAAGAGGTTGTCGTGGGGTCACGTCCTGGATTAAACTCAGAGTGCAAGGGTGTTGTTTAAGTTCGCCCTAGCATTTGGGTCTTCTTCTGGACATTTCCTAACCTGACAGTACAAACGGGCCATAATATGGACCCTGATTAGTTATCCAGGGCTGTGGCTCTACAAGGGCAACTTCTAGGAAATCATTCTGCTCATTTGCAATCTTTGGATTCCAAACTTGACCAGATTACTGCTCTCCTACATAACCTCTCCGCTCCTTCTCAAGCTACGGCGACTCCTGCTGCAGCTGCTACTAGCTCCAATGCTGTTTTTAACCCACCTCAACCTGTTGGACAGTATATACCACAAATCCCACTTCCAGATAAATATGACGGTAATCCTGAATAATGCCGTGGATTCCTTAATCAATGTCGTTTACACTTCAGAAACAATCCAAGTTTTTTCCAATTCTACTTCCAAAATCACCTTTATTATATCCCTCATGAAGGGTAAGGCTCTAGCCTGGGTGTCTCCTCTTTTAGAGAAGAATGATCCTTTACTACAGGATGTGGAATTATTTGTGTCCATTTTTAATTCTGTTTTTGACAAGGCTGGGAGGTCTGCAGCTGCAGAGGCAGGATTGTTGGATCTGAGACAGGGATCCCTTTCGGTAGCTCAATATGCTATTGAATTCAGGACTTTAGCCGCAGAAACTGATTGGAACCATGGAGCCTTATGGGCAGCCTTTCGCAAGGGACTTTGCGAACGCCTTAAGGATGAACTTGTATTTCCGCAACTCCCCGATTCATTGGAGGGTCTTATCAATTTGTGTATTACTCTTGACGCCCGGCATTCTGAACGTCTTCAGGAGAGAGATAGGAATCGGAGATCCTTTGTTAAATCTTCTTTTCGTCCTCCTATTCGAACCTCAAGTCTGTCTAATAATAATTCCCAATCTCCTGAGTCTGTGGAACCCATGGAAGTAGGAGCTATTAAATTGTCAGAAGCTGAACGCCATAGAAGGCGTACTCTTGGATTATGTCTGTATTGTGGTACCAAAGGACATTTACTGAAGGACTGTCCTATCCGGCCAGTAAAAGCCAAGGCTTAACTTTTGATAGAGGGACAGAGTTAAGCCAGAATCCCATGTCTTCCCTCAATTCTAAACTTTTTGTTCCTGTAACTATCACTTTTGGAAACACCAAGTTTCGAGCTCAAGCCCTCATTGACTCTGGAGCTGCTGGAGTTTTCATTGATTCAAACTTTGCGGACTCTCTCAGGATTCCTCTTCAAGCCAAAAAACAGTTAATTAAGGTAACCACTGTTAGTGGACAGCCTCTAGGTTCTGGTATCATACAAAATTCTACCATTCCTCTTCTTTTGTCTGTGGGCATACTCCATTCTGAAATTATTCCTTTTGACGTCATCACTTCTCCCCACATACCGTTGATTCAGGGGTTACCTTGGTTGCAGCTTCATGATCCAGTCTTCTCATGGTCTAAAGCAGAACGTATTTCCTGGGGAACTACCTGTTTCAAACATTGCCTGCAAAATCCCTCAAAACCATCTTGTCCTGTCGTAGCTATGGTGGAAGTTCCTGATTCATTGCCTAATTACTATCATGCTTTTAGTGATGTGTTTTCTAAAAAGGAGGCTGAGACATTACTTCCACACCGGATATTTGACTGTCCTATCGAATTGTTTTCAGGGGCTCCTCTATCTAAGAGAAGGATCTATCCCCTCTCTCGTCAAGAAAATATCTCTCTTGAGGAATACATAAAGGACAACTTAGCCAGAGGATTTATTTGTCCTTCCTCATCACCTGTGGGTGCGGGTTTTTTCTTCATTGGGAAAAAAGATGGAGGTCTTCGTCCCTGTATCGATTATCGTGCCTTGAATCAGATTGCTGTCAAAAACAGCTATCCTCTGCCGCTCATTCCTGAGTTATTTGATCGTCTTCAAGGTGCCTCTATTTTTTCCAAGTTAGATCTCCGTGGGGTACATTTTGGTCAGAATCGGTAAAGGAGACGAATGGAAGACGGCATTTAACACTATATTTGGTCACTAAGAGTATCTAGTAATGCCATTCGGATTGTGCAATGCACCGGCAGTATTTCAGCACTTTGTTAACAAAATCTTCAGATATTATCTAAATCAATTTGTTATCATTTATCTCGATGACATTTTGATCTATTCCAAAACATTACAGGAACATGTACATCATGTAAGACTGGTACTTCAGAGGTTACGAGACAATTCCCTGTTCGCTAAATTGGAGAAATGCTCTTTTCATCAGAGTTCCATTCCCTTTTTGGGTTATATCATTTCAGAATCTGGTTTTGAGATGGATCCTGCTAAACTTTTGGCTATCAAGGACTGGCCCAGACCAACTACTCTCAAATCCCTGCAGAGGTTTCTTGGCTTTGCCAATTGCTATAGAAAGTTTATTAAGAACTTTGCTGACATCACGCCTCCGCTCACTTCTCTTACTAAGAAAGGGCAAAATTGTAAGAACTGGTCTACTTTGGCAGTACAGGCTTTTGAAACACTAAAATCAGAATTTTCTTCTGCACCTCTTCTCAGTCATCCAATTCCTGATCTCCAGTTTATTTTGGAGGTTGACGCTTCTTCTATAGCAGCTGGAGCTGTTCTCTCCCAACGTGATCCGACTACCAGCAAGATACATCCTGTGGCGTTAATTTTTTCGAAAAAATTCAATCCTGCCGAGTTAAATTATGATGTGGGCAATAAGGAGCTTTTGGCTATAAAATTAGCTTTGGATGAATGGAGGCATTGGTTAGAGGGTACCAGTCAACCTTTTTTCATTCTGACAGATCATAAGAATCTTTTATACCTCCATACAGCTACTCGTCTCAATCCTCGTCAGGCTCAGTGGGCCTTGTTCTTCTCCAGGTTTAATTTTGTACTTTCCTATGTTCCTGGTTCAAAAAATTCCAAGGCAGATGCTTTATCTAGGCAGTTCCAATCTTCTGAGCCTTCTCCTTTGGATTCTGAACCTATACTACGTCCAGTCAAAGTTTTGTCTCAAGTATCCTTTTTTCCAGTACAGGCTTTACATGCTGCTCAAGTCCGGGTACCATCTTCTTGCAAACTACCTTCTAGTATCCTGTATGTACCCAAAGGATTACGTCTTAAGCTTCTACGTTGGGCTCACAACAACATTTCAGCAGGTCATCCTGGAGTAACCAATACTTTGAGGAAACTGAAGCAGCATGTTTGGTGGTCCTCTATGAGGAGGGATATTAAGGATTATATTGCTGCTTGTAGTTCTTGTGCTTCGAACAAACAATCTTCTCATCAACCGTTTGTTCTATTACACCCTCTTCCTATTCCTCATTACCCTTGGTCTCACTTATCCATGGACTTCGTTACAGATCTTCCTGTTTCTGCTGGAAATACGACCATTTGGGTAGTGGTGGATCGGTTCTCCAAGTCTGCTCACTTCATACCTCTTCCAGGCTTGCCTTCAGATCAAAGACTTTCTGAACTCTTTGTTCTACATATATCTCGTTTACATGGTTTTGCCACTGACATAGTCTCAGATCGCGGAGTTCAATTTGTTTCCAGGTTTTGGAGGTCTTTTTGTAAGCACTTCGGAATCAACATATCTCTTTCTACTGCACATCATCCTCAATCCAACGGACAGACTGAGCGTGTAAATCAAGCCTTGGAATCTTTTCTTAGACATTATGTAGACCATCACCACTCCAACTGGTCTCAGTTATTGCCTTTGATGGAATTAGCTCACAACTCACGCTATAACGCCTCTTTACAGACCTCTCCCTTTAAGGCAGCTTATGGTTTTGAACCTAGAACCTTTCCTATGATTACCAGTTCTACTGAAGTCCCTGGAGCAGATCGTATTGTGAAAAATCTCAGTAACCACTGGCAACTCATTCGTAAAAATCTACTTTCCTCTTCCTTAAGGACACAAGAGATATGCTGATCGCAGAAGGTGTAAAGCTCCTTTACTTCATACTGGGGACAGAGTATTTTTATCCACCAGATTCATACGTCTAAAACAACCTTGTACTAAGTTGGGTCCTAAGTACATTGGACCTTTTGAATTGTTTCCAAAGTTTGTTCTTCTGCATACCGCCTGGCTTTACCCAAGACTCTCAAGATCCATCCAGTGTTTCATGTCTCCTTACTCAAGCCAGTCATCTACAACCGATACTCTATCAAGAGTAAGCCACTTCCTCCACTTTCCGTAGAGAGAACTTCTGAGTTTGAAGTCAGCCAGATTTTGGATTCCAAGCTACGGGGCAATCGGCTGTACTACCTGGTCCATTGGAAGGGTTATCCTATCTCTGAACGATCTTGGGAACCAGTCTCTCATGTTCATGCTCCAGCTCTTGTCAAGTCTTTTCACAAGAAATACCCTGCCAGGCCCGGTCGGGTCCCCCGGAGGGGTCCTTGAGGAGGGGGCACTGTCACGCTTGGCCGCTGGGAAGCTCCAGCGGTCCTCTCTGTGTGCTTGATTGACAGGTAGTCTGAGCCGCCCCTTCCTGATGATGTCACTACCAGGCTTTTTATTCCGGGCTTCCTGTTTCTTCAGTGCCCGTTTGTTTGTTCCTCTTTGTGGCTCCTGTGAGGACTTCGCTGTGGAAACTCTCTAACTGCTGATTTTCTGTTGCCAAACTCTGCAAAGACTGACTATGCTGGGTTAACCCTCAAACTTCCTGATAACCTGTTGCGAAACACTGCAAGTACTGTTTATTCTGTGAATCTCTCAAACTGCATGTTAACCTTTGCCAAACTCTGCAAGTACTGTTTATTCAGTGTAACCTTCAAACTGCTTGATATCCTGTTGCCAAACTCTGCAAGTACTGTTTATTCTGTGAAACTCTCAAACTGCATGTTTACCTGTTTCCAACCTCTGCAAGCACTGTTTATTCAGTGTAAACCTTCAAACTGCTTGATATCCTGTTGCCAAACACTGCAAGTACTGTTTATTCTGTGAAACTCTCAAACTGCATGTTAACCTGTTGCCAAACTCTGCAAGTACTGTTTATTCAGTGTAAACCTTCAGACTGCTTGATATCCTGATGCCAAACTCTGCAAGTACTGTTTATTCAGTGTAAACTCTCAAACTGCATGACAACCTGTTGCCAATCTCTGCAAGTACTGATTAATCTGTGTTAAAGGGACAGTCTACACCAGAATTGTTATAGTTTTAAAAGATAGATAATCCCTTTTTTACCCATTCCCTAGTTTTGCATAACCGACAGTTATATTTATATATTTTTTACCTCTGTGATTATTTTGTATCTAAGCCTCTGCAGACTGGCCCTTTATTTCAGTTCTTTTGACAGACTTGCAGTTTAGCCAATCAGTGATGGCTCCCAGGTAACTTCACGTGCACAAGCACAGTGTTATCTATATGAAAAACATGAACTAACACCCTCTAGTGGTGAAAAATCTGTTAAAATGCATTCTTAAGAGGCGGCCTTCAAGGTCTAAAAAATTAGCATATGAACCTCCTAGGTTAAGCTTTCAACTAAGAATACCAAGAGAACTAAGAAAAATTGGTGATAAAAGTAAATTGGAAAATTGTTTAAAATTGCATGCCCTATCTGAATCATGAAAGTGACTGTCCCTTTAACCTTCAAACTACCTGATATCCTGTTGCCAAACTCTGCAAGTACTGACTATTCAGTATTCACCTTCAAACTGCCTGATAACCTGTTGCCAAACTCTGCAAGGACTGACTACACAGTGTTAACCCTCAAATTGCCTGATAACAAGTTACCTACTCCTGCATTATTAACTGTTTCTTGTTTTACCCTTCCTCTGTCTGAGTATAAGTGGACTATCCCTGCTCTCCTGATTCTGTGGAAGACATTTCCTGAAACCAGATCCTTACTCAGAAGTCTATTTGGCTGATATCTTGAATTACTTTGGACTCAGGCTAACTCTGCTCCATATCGTGAGTACATTGTTTTTTAGACGTTGTTGTGGGATCACGTCCTGGATTAAACTCAGAGTGCAAGGGTGTTGTTTAAGTTCGCCCTAGCATTTGGGTCTTCTTCTGGACATTTCCTAACCTGACATATACAAGAAATTATATATAATTTTACGGTGTTAAAACAATATTCCTGTATTTTGGATGATTTTGAGGTTAGCTTTCAAGATGTGATATAATATATGTATCTGTAAATATTCTAAGTATAGATGTAATTTTATATTGTCAATTTTGATTTTAACTTGTTGATATTTTACATACATTCACTACACTTGTATAGCGCATGTTTGTTTACCTGCTGTTTCCAAGGGAACGGTCTTTATGGAAATGTAATTGGATGTAATCATTTATAAAAGGTGTGCTATACGAGTGTGGAGTCATCCTATGATTAAGTGCCGCACGGCACGAAACATGTCAGGACTACGCCTCCTCCATCCGCTGTGATTGCCGTTTCAGTGCATGTTTTTACTTTTTGTGAAATAAAGTATTGATTTTTTTAAATTCAAGGATTTTTTTGGAGTGCTGCCTTTTCCTTCCTTTGCACTGATAACACATCTATCTCCAATACATATATTGATACAAACAACCTCATTAAACAGATTTCTGATATCTTCTTACCTAAATTTGAGGAAGTAAAAAGAGAACTCACTGTGTTAACAAATGAAGCTAAGCAATTCTCAAACAGATTAGCAGAGATAGAAAACAGAATCTCTGATATAGATGACCTGCAACATACACAACAAACGTCTATCAATACCCAATCAACAAACATACAGTTGCTTCAAGCCTGCATGGACGAATTAGAAGACAGGTCAAGCAGAAACAAACATAAAATAGTAGGACTACCAGAAACAGTTGAATACTCAGATCTAATGAAATTTTTAACTTCAACATTACCTTAGGCCCTTGATAAACCATTAGAAGACACACCGCTATTGATAGAGAGTACATAGATTAGGAGCCAATAATAATAGAAGTAATACAATAACACAAAGAAGACCTATCTTAGTGAAATTCCAAAACTTTCAGGATAAACAAAAGATCCTATCCTACTACAGAAAGAAAGGCACTTTCGAAATTAACAAAGAGTGACTCCTCCTGTTTTCTCTGCGGAGACCCTAAACAGAAGGAGACCATCTGCCCCATGGTGCTCTCATTTGAATAACTCAGGCTTTCAAGCTACCATGATATATCCGGCTAAAATAAAACATTTCCACGACTCTAAGACGCTACTACTTGATAAAATAGAGGATGTTAGGCAGTTCCTGGAGAACTCTAAAGTAAAATAGAATCATGTACAGATTCAGTTATATGATTGATGGGATAAAGCTCTTGGTATTTTTTGTTCTTGTCTTTGTTTGTTTTCCTTTTTTTTCCCTTCCCCGTTCTCCCTTATTCAAAATACCCTCCCGGCTACAGAGACTACCACTAAATGAATAAAATTATACATTTTCTGTCTTGGAATGTGGGGGGGATTTCCTCCCCAATCAAGAGGAAAAAGATAATTTATCATCTTAAAAAATCCAAACCTGATATTGTCTTTTTACAAGAGACACATTTGAGCTGCCAGGAGGCAGACAAACTTAGGATGGGCTGGATTGGAGAGGTAGTCTCTGTAGCTGCGATAAATCGGAAGAGGGGGTTCACTTGTATTTTTAATAAAAATTTAGATATTCGCATAAAGTCAGAAGATAAAGATCCAGCCGGGAGATTTTTTATTCTAGAAATAGAGGCCAATGGAGCCCTTTTTACGTTATGTAATATATATGCACCAAATGAATGCCAGATGATTTCTGGGATAGGGTTTTTCCTAAATTAATCAGTTTAATAAACACCCAACTGATTATTGGGGGAGACTTTAATTCTGTGTTTGTTCCATATCTGGGTAGATTAAAAACGAAGAGATCTTTTAGCCAATTTCTCTAATAATTTGAAATTGAAAGATATATGGAGGGTTCAACACCCTGATGAGAGGAGTTTTACATTTGAATCTAAATATCACCAAACCCTCTCAAGAATTGATATATTTTTAATTAGCGAATCATTATTAAGCGCAGAAATATCTACAGATATAAAAAATATAATAATATCAGATCACGCAGTTATAGCACTATTTATCCAGATCAGGAACAATTGGAAAGCTCAATGCGGAAAGCCCCCCCCCCGTTTTTAGCTTCTAATGTTAAATTTAGAAACTGGTTGATACAAGAATGGAGGGATTATTTATATTTTAACAGGGAATATCACTCTAAAATAGATTTTTTTTGGAAACAGCGAAAGCTTACCTCAGGAGGAAATAAAGGAATATATGGTTAAAAAGGAAAAGAAAGATTAGAAGTAGAGATATTCAACTAAAAAATAAATACACCAGATATATTGAAAATCCAGATATTAGTAACTGGAACACTTTTAAAATGCAAAAAAAGAGAGAGAGATCTTTCTTGACCAGCAACGGATTCAAACAGAGATTAAAAACAAAGCAACATTTGGCAGGTTTTCTCCTAAATCTGCTAAAATGTTAGCAAACCCCTCCAGAAGCAGGAAAATAAATAATTATATTGGGTCTATTACAGCAGAGGGAACCAAATATACTGTTCCAAAAGACATTTTTCCAAAAAAAATATTCACCTGCAGACATTAATATAGAAGCTAAAGATCGCTTCTGGAGAAATATTAATCTCCCAAAAATTTGGCCTGATCAACTATTACTATTAAATAGAGGAATCTCAATAGAAGAAACCTCAAAAATTATTAATGTGCTAGCCTCAGGGAAAGACCCTGGCCCTGACCAACTGCCAGCTGAATTTTTTAAAATTATGACAGAATCAATTGCGCCAACACTTACCAATCTGTTTAATACCTATTTTGTTCATCATGTAAAGCCAACTTAATTTTTTACCACCTCCAACATTATACTTATTCTTAAAAAGGATAAGGATCTGAGTTCTATGGACTCTTATAGGCCTATTTCTCTATTAAACAATGATTACAAGATCCTAGCCAGTATTATTGCAAATCGTTTAAAAACAGTTATAAGCGATATAATCCATTCAGATCAAATTGGTTTTATCCCTGACAGAACAGTTTAGAAGAATATTAGGAAGGCTATGTCATTAATTTAATTTCTTCTACCATCACATAAAGCTAAAATTAATTATAAACAAGACTTTGCTTTACTTATGGTAGATGCCAAAAAGGCATTTGATTCTATTTTATGGGACCATTTATTCAGCACCTTAAATAATTTTGGTTTCAGAGGACACTTCCCAAACTATATCAGATTTTTATACCAAGACCCGGTCTCCTTTTTTAAAGTTTAAATAGTTTACTTTCCCCGGCTATAACTCTACATAAAGGTACAAGACAGTGGTGCCCTCTTTCATCATTGCTATTCAACATTGCCTTAGAACCATTAGCAATAATGTGTAGGATGAAATTAGATGGCATCAAGATAGGCTGATGACATTCTCTTTTACAATGGAAACTCCAGAAAGAATACCGTTACTTTTGGATATTATTGCTGAATTTAGTATTTTTTCCAGCTATAAAATTAATCTTAGAAAATCAGAAATCTTATTGATTATCAGGAAAAAAAATAGCTATCTGAAAAACCCTTTTAGGCTTGCCAACAGAAATATAAAATATTTGGGGATAACCCTATCTAAATACCCTGAAGAATGGTATGATATGAATTATACTCCCATTTGGATAAATGCTCTTTGGAGCTGAAGAACTGGAGTAAATCACTCTGTCTGCAAAAATAGCTTTGATAAAAATGCGTCTATTTCCAAAAATATTTTTTCTACTTCAAAACATTCCCGTATTTGTGCGGGAAACCACGTATAGCATTAGCAAAACTTATGCACTCTAAAGAAGAGGGAGGGTTCGCCTTCCCAAACATCAAGAATTATAACTGGGCATGTCCGTCCAAAATAGCGTTAGACTGGCTCAGAAACTGATCATGTTACAAACTAAAAGATAGAAGAAGCCATGATTGCCCCATACTCTCTTCAAGCTCTTTTACATCTAGCTGACCCTCAACATATTAAAAGTCATCTCCAAAAGTATACGGTATATAATGTATTGAAAGCTTGGAACAAAGTTTGTAAGTATATGGAGATACATGATAAAATATCTAAATTTCTCCCTATCCGGGGTAAGCGGCTATACCTCATATGCTTTCAAATTATGGTCCTTAAAAAATCTTAAATACATATCACAACTGACCGACCAACATACAAAACGTATTAAAACATTTGAGTCGCTAATAAAGCAATTTACCTTAGATAAGAAATATTTTTTCGCATATTTGCAGGTCACACATTATATCTACAGTCACAATCTTGTTGAGGAAAATCCATGGTCATTGGGTCCGCTGTATCTTATTATTGATAGGTTTCTCCTAGGTAACCACTCGATGGGGCCGATTTATCAAGCTCCGTATGATCTAAAGACGGCTGCTCCATAACTTGTCCGCCTGCTCTGAGGCCACGGACAGAAATCAACCCGATCGAATATGATCGGGATGATTGACACCCCCTGCTAGCGGCCGATTGACCGCAAATCTGCAGGGGGCGGCATTGCACCAGCAGTTCACAAGAACTGCTGGTGCAATGATAAATGCCGACAGCGTATGCTGTTGGCATTTATCGATGTGCGGCAGACATGATACGCTACATTGTATCACACATTAATAAATAGACCCGATGACTTATATTTATAGATGTTTGTCCTCTAAGGATGCAACAGAAAAAAGTAGTAGGCTAGTTCAAACATGGAGCATCGATATTCCAGGAATTAACCTTGAGTTTTTCCAGGAAAGTTAGAGTTAAGAAATTCACTTCTGCTACATCCTTGAGAGAATCACATATTACATTTTTGAATAGGTCATACCTTACGCCTAAGAGAATTGTGAAATGGCATACTCGGGGGTCAAATGTTTGCTCCAGATGTCGTAAACCTGCAGCAGATTTATTACACATCTTTTTTAAATGCCCTAAAATCCAAATATTCTGGAAGCAAATAGAGTTCTGGCTAAACATATTTTTACCTATTAGATTTAATTTAGAGGCTATTCCTATTTTTTTCTTAACTTCACAAAGAAATATACAGAAAAAACCTCTGATTAATACTGCAATCTTATTAGCCAGACAAATTATTTTAAAATCATGGAACGACAAAAAAGCACAGAGTATAGCTGCCTTCGTTCACAACATGAAATATCAATTAATCTTGGATCAATATGACCCTATTATTTTCTTGGATAACAAAGTGAAAGCTTTTATGACCAAATAAGAAAGAGTAAAATTATCCTACACCAACGAAATCCAACTACAGATTATGGGGGGTAGTTATCAAGCCGTCAACCTCAAATACGCTGGAATTCCGCAGCATATTTGTAGCGAGGCTGATTCGCCTTAGTTATCAAGCCCTAGATACCGGCAAATGTAGAATTTTGTGACTTAAGCTTCGATCCGCCGGACTCAGTCCGACACAGATCGATTCTTACATCACTACAGATGTTCAAGTGCGGCACAATCTGACTACTTTTGCTAGTTATCAAAAAACTAGCAGGTACGCTCAGCACTTTTCCGGCCCAGCGTACCTGGTTTTCAATCCGCCGCCCTGGAGGCGGCGGATCCCATAGGAATCAATGTGAGTCTGACCATAGCGAAAGTACAAGTTCGCTGCTGCCCGACATCCCATTGATTTCTATGGGAGCTGTCTACACCTAACACCCTAACATGTACCCCGATTCTAAACACCCCTAAGCTGTCCCCCCCTACACCGCCGCAACTAAATAAAGTTATTACCCCCTAAACCGCCGCTCCAGGAGCCCACCACAACCTATATTAAACTTATTAACCCCTAATCTGCCCCCCCTACACCTATAATACATTTATTAATCCCTATCCTGCCCCCCCCTACACCGCCGCCAATGTAATAAAATTATTAACCCCTAAACCTAAGTCTAACACTAACCCTAACACCCCCCCTAACTTAAATATTAATTAAATAAATCTAAATAATATTTCTATTATTAACTAAATTAATCATATTTAAAACTAAATACTTACCTTTAAAATAAACCCTAATATAGCTACAATATAAATAATAATTATATTCTAGCTATCTTAGGATTTATTTTTATTTTACAGGTAACTTTCAATTTATTTTAACTAGGTACAATAGCTATTAAATAGTTATTAACTATTTAATAGCTACCTAGCTAAAATAAAGAGAAATGTACCTGTAAAATAAAAACTAACCTAAGTTACAATTACACCTAACACTACACTATACTTTAATAAATTATTCCTATTTAAAACTAAATACTTACCTGTAAAATAAACCCTAAGATAGCTACAATGTAATTAATAATTACATTGTAGCTATTTTAGGATTTATATTTATTTTACAGGTAACTTTGTATTTATTTTAGCTAGTTAGAATAGTTATTAAATAAATAGTTATTAACTAGTTAATAACTACCTAGCTAAAATAAATACAAAATTACCTGTAAAATAAATCCTAACCTAAGTTACAATTAAAACTAACACTACACTATCATTACATTAATTAAATAAATTAACTACAATTAAATACAATTACATAAACTAACTAAAGTACAAAAAATAAAAAAAGCTAAGTTACAAAAAATAAAAAAAATAAGTTACAAACATTTAAAAAATATTACAACAATTTTAAGCTAATTACACCTAATCTAAGCCCCCTAATAAAATAACAAAGCCCCCCAAAATAAAAAAATTCCCTACCCTATTCTACATTAAAAAAGTTAGCAGCTCTTTTACCTTACCAGCCCTTAAAAGGGCCTTTTGTGGGGCATGCCCCAAAGAAAACTGCTCTTTTGCCTGTAAAAGAAAAATACAACCCTCCCCCCAACATTAAAACCCACCACCCACATACCCCTAATCTAACCCAAACCCCCCTTAAAATAACCTAACACTAATCCCCCTGAAGATCATCCTACCTTGAGTCGTCTTCACTCAGCCGAGCCACTGATGGAACTGAAGAGGAGATCCGGAGCGGCAGAAGTGATCCTCCAAGGGGTGCTGAAGAATTCTTCCATCCGATGAAGTGATCCTCCAGGCGGCGCTGAAGAAGTCTTCTATCCGGGCGATGTCATCTTCCAAGCGGCGCTGAAGAAGTCTTCTATCCGGGCGATGTCATCTTCCAAGCGGGGTCTTCAATCTTCTTTCTTCAGGATCCATCTTCATCCCGCCTACGCGGAACATCCTTCTTTCCCGACGGGCTACCGATGAATGAAGGCTCCTTTAAGGGACGTCATCCAAGATGGCGTCCCTTCAATTCTGATTTCCTACCTTAATTCCGATTGGCTGATAGAATCCTATCAGCCAATCGGAATTGAAGGGACGCCATCTTGGATGATGTCCCTTAAAGGAGCCTTCATTCGTCGGTAGTCCGTCGGGAAAGAAGGATGTTCCGCGTCGCCGGGATGAAGATGGATCCTGAAGAAAGAAGATTGAAGACCCCGCTTGGAAGATCTTAACCCCTTACACATCATACACCCTCTCCCTGCACTCCTCATACATCATCACCCCTTACAGATCATACAACCTCTCCCTGCACCCCTCATACATCATCACTCCTAACAGATCACACAACCTCTCCCTGCACCTCTCATAGATCATCACCCCTTACAGACCATACACCTTCTCTCTTCACCTTTTATAGATCATCACACCCAACAGACCATACACCCTCTCCCTGCACCCCTCATACATCACCCCTTACAGATCATAACCCTTTACCTGAACCCCTCAAACATCATCATCCCTTACACATCATACACCCTCTCCCTGCACCCCTCATAGATCATCACCCTTTACAGACAATGCATTCACTCCCTGAACCCTCATACATCATTACCCCTAACAGACCATACACCCTCTCCCTTCACCTCTCATAGATCATCACCCCTAACAGACCATACACCCTCTCCCAGATCATCACCCCTAACAGACCATACACCCTCTCCCTTCACCCCTCATAGATCATCACCACTTACAGACCATACAACCTTTACCCCTCATAGAGCATCACCCCTTACAGACCATACACCCTCTCCCTTCACCTTTTATAGATCATCACCCCTAACAGACCATACACCCTATCCCTGCACCTCTCATAGATCATCACCCCTAACAGACCATACACCCTCTCCCTTCACCTCTCATAGATCATCACCCCTAACAGACCATACACCCTCTCCCTTCACCCCTCATAGATCATCACCACTTACAGAGCATACAATCTTCACCCCTCATAGATCATCACCCCTTACAGACCGTACACCCTCTCCCTGCACCTCTCATAGATCATCACCCCTAACAGACCATACACCCTCTCCCTGCACCTCTCATAATCACCCCTAACAGACCATGCACCCTCTCCCTTCACCTCTCATAGATCATCACCCCTAACAGACCATACACCCTCTCCCTGCACCTCTCATAGATCATCACCCCTAACAGACCAAACACCCTCTCCCTTCACCTCTCATAGATCATCACCCCTAACAGACCATACACCCTCTCCTTGCACCTCTCATAGATCATCACCCCTAACAGACCATACACCCTCTCCCTTCACCTCTCATAGATCATCACCCCTAACAGACCATACACCCTCTCCCTTCACCCCTCATAGATCATCACCACTTACAGACCATACAACCTTTACCCCTCATAGATCATCACCCCTTACAGACCATACACCCTCTCCCTTCACCTTTTATAGATCATCACCCCTAACAGACCATACACCCTCTCCCTGCACCTCTCATAGATCACCACCCCTAACAGACCATACACCCTCTCCCTTCACCTCTAATAGATCATCACCCCTAACAGACCATACACCATCTCCCTTCACCCCTCATAGATCATCACCACTTACAAACCATACAATGTTTACCCCTCATAGATCATCATCCCTTACAGACCATACACCCTCTCCCTGCACCACTCATAGATCATCACCTCTAACAGACCATACACTCTCTCCCTGCACCTCTCATAGATCATCACCCCTAACAGACCATGCACCCTCTCCCTTCACCTCTCATAGAGCATCAACCCTAACAGACCATACACCCTCTCCCTTCACCCCTCATAGATCATCACCACTTACAGACCATACAACCTTTACCCCTCATAGATCATCACCCCTAACAGACCATACACCCTCTCCCTTCACCTCTCATAGATCATCACCCCTAACAGACCATACACCCTCTCCCTTCACCCCTCATAGATCATCACCCCTTACAGATCATACACCCTCTCCCTGCACCCCTCATGCATCATCACCCCTAACAGATCACACACCCTCTCCTTGCACCCCTCCTAGATCATCACCCCTAACAGACCATACACCCTCTCCCTGCACCCCTCATAGATCATTACCCCTTACAGATTATACACCCTCTCCCTGCAGCCCTCATAGATCATCACCCCTTACAGCCCATACACCTTCACCCTCATAGATCATCACCCCTTACAGACCATACACCCTCTCCATGCACCCCTCATACATCATCACCCTAACAGATCACACACCCTTTTCTTGTATCCCTAACAGATTATACACCCTCTCCCTGCACCCCTCATAGATCATCACCCCTTACAGATTATACACCCTCTCCCTGCTCCCCCTCATACATCACCACCTATTACAGATTATACACCCTCTCCCTGCACCCCTCATACACCATCACCCCTTACCAATCATACACCCTCTCCCTGCAGTCCTCATACATCATCACCTCTTACACATTATACAACCTCTCCCCCCCCCCCTTATAGATCATCACCCCTTACAGATCATACACCTTCTCCCTGCACCCCTCATGGATCATCTCCCCTTACAGATCATACACCCTTTCCCTGCACCCCTCATACATCATCACCCCTTACAGATCATACACCCTCTCCCTGCACCCCTCATAGATCATCACCCCTTACAGATCATACATCCTCTCCCTGCACCCCTCATACACCATCACCTCTTACACATCATACACCCTCTCCCTGCACCCCTCATAGATCATCACCTCTTACAGACCATACACCCTCTCCCTGCATCCCTCATACATCATCACCCCTTACACATCATACACCCTCTCCATGCATCCCTCATACATCATCATCCCTTACAGATCATACACCCTCTCCCTGCACCCCTCATACACCCTCTCCCTGCACCCCTCATACATCATCATCTCTTACAGATCATATATCCTCTCCCTGCACCCCTCATACATCATCACCCCTTACAGATCATATACCCTCTCCCTGCACCCCTCATACATCATCACCCCTTACAGATCATACACCCTCTCCCTGCACCCCTTATACATCACCTCTTACACATCATACACCCTCTCCCTGCACCCCTCATACATCATCACCCCTTACAGATCATAACCCTTTACCTGAACCCCTCAAACATCATCATCATCCCTTACACATCATACACCCTCTCCCTGCACCCTCATAGATCTTCACCCTTTACAGACCATACATTCACTCCCTGAACCCTCATACATCATCATCCCTAACAGACCATACAAACTCTCCCTGCATCCTTCATAGATCATCACCCCTAACAGACCATACACCCTCTCCCTGCACCTCTCATAGATCATCACCCCTAACAGACCATACACCCTCTCCCTGCACCCCTGATAGATCATCACTAGTGATGTCCTGAACTGTTCACAGCGAACATAGCTTGTTCGCGTTCGCGGGCGAACACATGGCGATGTTTGATCCGCCCCTATGTGTCATCATTGAGGAAACTTTGACCCTGTATGTCACAGCCGTCTGACACATTAGAGCTAATCAACATCAGACACTTCCTCACAGACCCTCCCAGCTACTCGGAATCCGCCATTTTAGACTCATAACGACCTTGCTTTCTTAATGAGAGGACGTGTTGTGCTTTTGCTCCTGACATTAATAGGAAAAACATAGCTAGGCTAGTGTATTTAGTGTCCACTACAGTCCAGAAGGACTCCACTCATCTCTGCTGCAAGCACAGCACCCCAAAAAGCCCTTTTTAGGGCTATATTTCGTGCGTTTTTTTTTTTTCCGTATTTTTTTTATTAGCATTTGCCTGGCTTTTAGCCTGTGTGTTTAAGGCTCACAGCATATGCTGTGATTACTGCCACCACTGATATCTCCCTAACAACATTAGTTTAAATTTAACTAACCAAAAATTTTAATTATTTTGCTAGTGTAATTTTTTTTCATTTTCTATCAGGCCTGTGTCACACAGCATATACTCTGGTTCATTGTTCTGTGCCAGCCACCAGTGTTAATATCCGTTTATAACATTATTTTAAATTTAATTTTTTTTATTTAAATCATTTTTCTAGTGTAATCTAATTACATTTTCTATCAGGCCTGTGTCTGTCAGGCTCACTCAGCATTAATATACCTAATTTTTTTTCAGTCTTTTGGTTAATTGGTCTGTGCCAGGCAGCCACCACTCATATCTTCTTCACCTTAATTTAAATATAAAAAAAAAAAAAGTTTAAATTTGTTTGATAGTGTAATCTAATATAATTTTCTATCAGGCCTGTGTGTTTTGCTGACATACAGAGCCTACTGTGTTTACTTGCTGCCCTCCCTAGTCTATGAGCCACGACTCATATGTGTTTAACCTTTTTTTAATTTCCCCCCCAAAAAAATAATTTAAATAATTTTTCTAGTGTAATCTAATAGTATTTTCTATCAGGCGTGTGTGTATCTGACTTACAGAGCCTACTGTTTTTAATAGCTGCCCTTCCAAGGCTATCAGCCACGACTCATATGTATGTGCTTAACCTTTTTCTTTAAATTCCCCCAAAAAAGTCTTTAAATCATTATGCTAGTGTAATCTAATTTTATTTTCTATCAGTGCTGTGTCTAACTGTCTATCTGACTTACACAGCATACTGTTGTTAATTGCTGCCCTACGTAGCAGCCAGCCAGTGCGACCACTCATATGTGCATTGCACTTCTTAACATAATTTTAATATTAAAATCTAAAATATTTTGCTAGTGTAATCTAACTTAATTTTCTATCAGGCCTGTGTTTTTGTCACTTACACAGCATACTGTGTTAAATTGCTGCCCTACCTACCATCCACGACTCATATCTGCCAGCCTGTGTGCCAGGCCCAACTAGCCAATTAGTGGTACTAATCATAATTCTTGTAACAGTATCAAAAAAAATTAAAATTCATAATTTTTTGGACTGCAAATATTCAGTCAACTAGTGCCATTGAATTGCAGTTTCCTCCTGCCTGGCAGCCTGTGTGCCAGGCACAAACTAGCCAATTAGTGCCACCAATCCTAGTTGTTGTAAAAGTATTGTTAATCTTTAAAATTCCAAATTGATCGCTTGTGATTCCTCAGTTTGCTCGTGCCATTGAATTGCACTTTCCTCCTGCCTGCCAGCGTGTTTTCCAGGCCCAACTAGCCAATTAGTGGAACCAATCATAATTCTTGTAACAGTATATAAAAAAATAAAAATCATAATTTTTTGGACTGCAAATATTCAGTCTCCTAGTGCCATTGAATTGCATTTACCTAGCGTAACACTTGGAGTTTGCTCTGTCACTGTAATGCGGCCGTAACCCTTACACTACCTGATAGATACGACATCATAACTGATGTTTTAAAGCACGTTATTGCAAACAATTTGGGAATGTTAGTTGATTTAGGCCCTTTATGGGTTAAAAGCAGACTCTGCATAAACTATGTAATTTTCCATGGGAGTTTTGCCATGGATCCCCCTCCAGCATGCCACAGTCCAGGTGTTAGTACCCTTGAAACAACTTTTCCATCACTATTGTGGCCAGAAAGAGTCCTTGTAGGTTTTAAAGTTTGCCTGCCTATTGAAGTCAATGGCGGTTCGCGAACAATACCGGAAGTTCGAGTCCGCCGTTCGCGAACCGAAAATTTTAGGTTCGCGACATCACTAATCATCACCCCTAACAGACCATACACCCTCTCCCTGCACCCCTCATAGATCATCACCCCTTACAGATTATACACCCTCTCCCTGCACCTCTCATGCATCACCTTTTAAAGATCATACACCCTCTCCTAGAACCCTTCATAGATCATCACCGCTTACAGATTATACACACTCTCCCTGCACCCCTCATAGATCATCACCCCTTACAGACCATACACCCTCTCCCTGCACCCCTCATAGATCATCACCCCTTACAGACCATACACCCTCTCATTTCACTCCTTATAGATCATCACCCCTTACAGAACATAAACCCTCTCCCTTCACCCCTCATACATCATCGCCTCTTACACATCACCCTTCATCTCTCTGCACCCCTCATAGTTTATCATCACATATAGAAATATACATTTTCAACTCCCTTCTCTGATAATTAATACTCCATAAGATGTTCAGTTTAGTGGAGAATAAAGTGATTAGTGATTGTTGTTTTTTACTAAAACCTCTGAGGTTGGGTGGGGCAGACACACCCGCCCGTACAGAGATGCTAAAAATTATCTCACACCTTAACCCACATCAAATAAACTCAGGACAAATTGGAGACAAGGGGCTGCCTTCAGGATTCCTGATCCACCCCAAGCTTCTAGCACCATTAGTGATGGAAGCTGGGGAACTTGGTAGCTGTCTAAAAAAAATAACAGTATTAGTGTAACAGGTGATAAAATATCAGGAGTAAAGCTGACAAAAATGTATGTGGGGAATATCACAAAGCACTAATGTAGCAGCACTGGTGCAATGCACTCATACGGTGATATGAATTTATGGGAAAGTCACCTACTGCTGTATTGACCAATATTATGTCACTAATGAGTCCTTGCCCTGCAGAACCCAGCACTGGGCTTGGCATAGGTCCCATTCCAAATCATCAGAATTCAACACAAAAACATTGTACGTCAGCTCAGGTGACATTATGATATTTTTTGTAAGCTGTTCCAATCCATCAGATTCCCTCTCTGTGCTGTCCTCTAATCATATCTCTAGTCTATGCTCTCCTATATCAGATCTCTATTCAATGCTCTCCTATATCAGATCTCTTGTCCGTGCTCTCCTATATCAGATCTCTATTCAATGCTCTCCTATATCAGATCTCTTGTCCGTGCTCTCCTATATCGGATCTCTTGTCCGTGCTCTCCTATATCGGATCTCTTGTCCGTGCTCTCCTATATCGGATCTCTTGTCCGTGCTCTCCTATATCGGATCTCTTGTCCGTGCTCTCCTATATCGGATCTCTTGTCCGTGCTCTCCTATATCGGATCTCTTGTCCGTGCTCTCCTATATCGGATCTCTTGTCCGTGCTCTCCTATATCGGATCTCTTGTCCGTGCTCTCCTATATCGGATCTCTTGTCCGTGCTCTCCTATATCGGATCTCTTGTCCGTGCTCTCCTATATCGGATCTCTTGTCCGTGCTCTCCTATATCGGATCTCTTGTCCGTGCTCTCCTATATCGGATCTCTTGTCCGTGCTCTCCTATATCGGATCTCTTGTCTGTGCTCTCCTATATCAGATCTCTTGTCTGTGCTCTCCTATATCAGATCTCTCGTCCATGCTCTCCTATATCAGATCTCATCCATGCTCTCCTGCATTAGATCCCTTGTCCATGCTCTCCTATATCAGATCCCTTGCCCGTGCTCTCCTGTTGCATTAGATCCCTAGTCCGTGCTCTCCTGCATCAGATCCCAAGTCCATGCTCTCCTATATCAGATACCTAGTCCATGCTCTCCTGCATCAGATCCCTAGTCCATGCTCTCCTGCATCAGATCCCTAGTCCATGCTTTCCTATATCAGATCCCTAGTCCATCTCCTATATCAGATCCCTTGTCCATGCTCTCCTGCATCAGATCCCTTGTCCATGCTCTCCTGCATCAGATCCCTTGTCCATGCTCTCCTGCATCAGATCCCTTGTCCATGCTCTCCTGCATCAGATCCCTTGTCCATGCTCTCCTGCATCAGATCCCTAGTCCATGCTCTCCTGCATCAGATCTCTAGTCCATGCTCTCCTATATCAGATCCCTTGTCCATGCTCTCCTATATCAGATCCCTTGTCCATGCTCTCCTATATCAGATCCCGTGTCCATGCGCTCCTATATCAGATCCCTTGTCCATGCTCTCCTATATCAGATCTCTTGTCCATGCTCTCCTATATCAGATCCGTAGTCTGTGTTCTCCTGCATCAGGGGGTCGATCCGATATAAAGCGTCGCCCGCAAAAGCCGGCGACGCCAATATTTACGCTGATTTGGTATCACATATACGGCGTAACCTAGAAGTTACGCGCGTATATTTCTGCCGTTGCCCGTAGTTTTTTGGGCCATAGGCAGGTATACCAAACCAGCGCAGTTTGGTATCCAATATGCAGCGTAAGGACTTACGTGGCGAAAATGGAGAAAACTTACTCCATTTTCACCTCGCCACAAAAAGCAGCCGTAAGAAGCCTTACGCTGACTATTGGAGCCCCGTAACTCCCTAAACTGGCTGCTAAAATAAACCTAACACCTAACGCATGCGCAATGTCTATCTCCCTGTCAACCGCGATCTTCTAAAATAAACCTAACACCTAACGCATGCGCAATGTCTATCTACCTGTCAACCGCGATCCCCCCCCCCGAAATCCTTAATAAAGTTATTAACCCCTAAACCGCCGCTCCCGGACCCCGCCGCCATCTACATAAACTAACCCCCTACTGTGAGCCCCTAAAACCGCCGCCATCTACCTTATCTATCCCCTAATTAGAACCCCTTACACCGCTGTCATCTACCTTATCTATCCCGTAATCTGACCCCTTACACCGCCGCCACCTATATAAAAATTATTAACCCCTAATTTAATCTACCTACCCCGCCGCCAGCTATGTTATCTATATTAACCCTAAGTATATTATAGTTAATATAGTTATTACATTATATATATTAACTATATTAACCCTAATTATATTAGGGTTAATATAGTTAATATAGTTACTATAGTATTTATATTAACTATATTAACTCTATCTAACCCTAACACCCCTAACTAAATTTATATTAAATTAATCTAATTCATTTATAAACTAAAATATTCCTATTTAAATCTAAATACTTACCTATAAAATAAACCCTAAGATAGCTACAATATAATTAATAATTACATTGTAGCTATGTTAGGGTTAATATTTATTTTACAGGTAAATTGTTAATTATTTTAACTAGGTATAATAGCTATTAAATAGTTATTAACTATTTAATATCTACCTAGTTAAAATAATTACCCAATTACCTGTAAAATAAATCCTAACCTAAGTTACAAATACACCTACACTATCAATAAATTTAATAAACTACAAACATCTATCTAAAAATACAATTAAATTAACTAAACTAAATTACAAAAAAAAACAAACACTAAATTACAAAAAATAAAAAAAAGATTACAAGATTTTTAAGCTAATTACACCTATTCTAAGCCCCCTAATAAAATAATAAACCCCCAAAATAAAAAAAATTCCCTGCCCTATTCTAAATTAAACAAATTTCAAAGCTCTTTACCTTACCAGCCCTTAAAAGGGCCTTTTGTGGGGCATGCCCCAAAGAATTCAGCTCTTTTGCATACAACAAATACAATCCCCCCCCCCCCATTACAACCCACCACCCACATACCCCTATTCTAAAACCACCCAAACCCCCCTTAAAAAAGCATAACACTACCCCCCTGAAGATCTCCCTACCTTGTCTTCACCACACCGGGCCGAACTCCTGATCCGATCCGGGCGATGTCTTCCTCCAAGCGGCAAAGAAGAATTCTTCCTCCGGCGATGTCTTCCTCCAAGCGGCAAAGAAGAATTCTTCCTCCGGCGACGTCTTCCTCCAAGCGGCAGCAAAGTCTTCATTCTTCCGGCGGCATCTTCAATCTTCTTTCTTCGCTCCGCCGCCGCGGAGCATCCATCCAGGCCGACGACTGAACGACGAATGAGGTACCTTTAAATTACGTCATCCAAGATGGCGTCCGCCGAATTCCGATTGGCTGATAGGATTCTATCAGCCAATCGGAAATTAAGTTAAAAAAATCTGATTGGCTGATTGAATCAGCCAATCAGATTCAAGTTCAATCCGATTGGCTGATCCAATCAGCCAATCAGATTGAGCTCGCATTCTATTGGCTGATCGGAACAGCCAATAGAATGCGAGCTCAATCTGATTGGCTGATTGGATCAGCCAATCGGATTGAACTTGAATCTGATTGGCTGATTCAATCAGCCAATCAGATTTTTTTAACTTAATTCCGATTGGCTGATAGAATCCTATCAGCCAATCGGAATTCGGCGGACGCCATCTTGGATGACGTCATTTAAAGGTACCTCATTCGTCGTTCAGTCGTCGGCCTGGATGGATGCTCCGCGGCGGCGGAGCGAAGAAAGAAGATTGAAGATGCCGCCGGAAGAATGAAGACTTTGCTGCCGCTTGGAGGAAGACGTCGCCGGAGGAAGAATTCTTCTTTGCCGCTTGGAGGAAGACATCGCCGGAGGAAGAATTCTTCTTTGCCGCTTGGAGGAAGACATCGCCCGGATCGGATCAGGAGTTCGGCCCGGTGTGGTGAAGACAAGGTAGGGAGATCTTCAGGGGGGTAGTGTTAGGCTTTTTTAAGGGGGGTTTGGGTGGTTTTAGAATAGGGGTATGTGGGTGGTGGGTTGTAATGGGGGGGGGATTGTATTTGTTGTATGCAAAAGAGCTGAATTCTTTGGGGCATGCCCCACAAAAGGCCCTTTTAAGGGCTGGTAAGGTAAAGAGCTTTGAAATTTGTTTAATTTAGAATAGGGCAGGGAATTTTTTTTATTTTGGGGGTTTATTATTTTATTAGGGGGCTTAGAATAGGTGTAATTAGCTTAAAAATCTTGTAATCTTTTTTTTATTTTTTGTAATTTAGTGTTTGTTTTTTTTTGTAATTTAAGTTTAGTTAATTTAATTGTATTTTTAGATAGATGTTTGTAGTTTATTAAATTTATTGATAGTGTAGGTGTATTTGTAACTTAGGTTAGGATTTATTTTACAGGTAATTGGGTAATTATTTTAACTAGGTAGATATTAAATAGTTAATAACTATTTAATAGCTATTATACCTAGTTAAAATAATTAACAATTTACCTGTAAAATAAATATTAACCCTAACATAGCTACAATGTAATTATTAATTATATTGTAGCTATCTTAGGGTTTATTTTATAGGTAAGTATTTAGATTTAAATAGGAAAATTTTAGTTTATAAATGAATTAGATTAATATAATATAAATTTAGTTAGGGGTGTTAGGGTTAGATAGAGTTAATATAGTTAATATAAATACTATAGTAACTATATTAACTATATTAACCCTAATATAATTAGGGTTAATATAGTTAATATATATAATGTAATACCTATATTAACTATAATATACTTAGGGTTAATATAGATAATATAGCTGGCGGCGGGGTAGGTAGATTAAATTAGGGGTTAATCATTTTAATAGAGATGGCGGCGGTGTAAGGGGCTTACATTAGGGGTTAATCATTTTAATATAGATGGCGGCGGTGTTAGGGGCTCACTTTAGGGGGTTATAGATATAATATAGCTGGCGGCGGGGTACGGGAGCGGCGGTTTAGGGGTTAATAGCTTTTTTATTGTTAGGCTAGTGAGGGGGGATAGCGGATAGAGGGTTAGACGTGTCGGGCTATGTTAGGGAGGCGTGTTAGACAGTGCGGGCTATGTTAGGGAGGCGTGTTAGACAGTGCGGGTGTTTTAGACTTTAGTCAGGTTTTATAGGCGCCGGCAGTTTCTAATGTGCCGCAAGTCACTGGCGACGCCAGAAATTTGTACTTGCGCAGATTTCTGGACATCGCTGGTTTGTGAGACTTACGGCACGTTAGCATCTGACGGCGACTTATATGGGATAGCTCGAGTTGCGAGCTGAAACTGCGGGCGACGCCGGTTCCCTCGCTTGCGCCGCAAACTGCGATCTATATCAGATCGCGCCCCAGATCCCTTGTCTGTGCTCTTCTTTATGAGATCCCTTGTCTGTGAACTCCTGCACCAGATCGCCTGTCTGAGCTCTCCTGAAACATTCCTTTTCTGTGCTCTCCTGCATTAGATCCCATCTCTTTGCTCTCCTGCAACATATCCCTTTGCTGTGCTCTCCTGTATCAAATCCCTTGTGCTCTCTCCTGCATCAGATCATCTGTTTGAAAAGTAAAATACAGGTATTAGTAATGCATTTTCATAATAATATGAACAACAGTTACAGATCACATAATTTTATGCTGTGCTGGATCATTTTTACCATCACTTTAACATTACATTAGGTGTTACATATAATAAATATGGGTGATCACACAGGAAGAGATTTGCACAATCTGACTTTTAATTTTATAGTGATTTAACTGACCTGTAGTATGGGAGAACAGACTTGAAGTTGTGTGTCAAACATTATTTAAATGTGATTTGAAAGCTCTGATACACATATAGTTACATTCAGAAATGTCACAGGATCTCAGCAGATGATGCCAATGACTACAACGTGTCCCACCTTGTCCATTAGATGTGCTCTGTGTGTGTCCTAGCTCTGCCCCAGAGTATTAGCCCCCAGGGGTCCCTGCAGCACAGGCAGAGTTAGCAGAGCAGCAGCACATCCTTTTCATGTAGCTCACTAAAGGTCAGAGACTGTAAACTTCCTGAGCGGATCAGATGCAGGAGGAGTGACAGGAGTTAATGTAGGAGGGGTGGGGAAGATATCACAGCTGAGACAGAGCACCGGAGCTTGGCTGGTGAGTGTGAGCTGCTGCAGCTGGGGATACTGGGACTGATTGTAATACTATGGCCATATAGTGTGATCTGTACAGGGGATACTGGGCTGTACTGGGACTGATTGTATAGTTGTACAGTGTGATCTATCATCTGTGCAAGGGATACTGGGCTGTACTGGGACTGATTGTATGGTCATATAGTGTGATCTGTGCAGGGGATACTGGGCTGTACTGGGACTGATTGTATAGTCGTACAGTGTGATCTATCATCTGTGCAAGGGATACTGGGCTGTACTGGGACTGATTGTATGGTCATATAGTGTGATCTGTGCAGGGGATACTGGGACTGATTGTATGGTCATATAGTGTGATCTGTGCAGGGGATACTGAGCTGTACTGGGACTGATTGTATGGCCATATAGTGTGATCTGTGCAGGGGATACTGGGCTGTACTGGGACTGATTGTATGGTCATATAGTGTGATCTATGCAGGGGATACTGGGACTGGGCACATGCTGTTATAGTGTGATCTGTGCAGGGGATACATAGTTGTACTGGGACTGGGCACATGCTGATGATATAGTGTGATCTGTGCAGGGGATAATGGGACTGATTGTATGGTCATATAGTGTGATCTGTGCAGGGGATACTGGGACTGATTGTATGGTCATATAGTGTGATCTGTGCAGGGGATACTGGGACTGATTGTATGGTCATATAGTGTGATCTGTGCAGGGGATACTGGGCTGTACTGGGACTGATTGTATGGTCATATAGTGTGATCTGTGCATGGGGATACTGGCACTGGACACATGCTGTTATTGTGTGATCTGTGCAAGGGATACTGGGCTGTACTGGGACTGATTGTATGGTCATACAGTGTGATCTATGCAGGGGACACTGGGACTGGGCACATGCTGTTATAGTGTGATCTGTGCAGGGGATACATAGTTGTACTGGGACTGGGCACATGCTGTTATATTGTGATCTGTGCAGGGGATACTGGGCTGTACTGGGACTGGGCACATGCTTTTATAGTGTGATCTGTGCAGGGGATACTGGGCTGTACTGGGACTGGACACATGCTGATATAGTGTGATCTGTGCAGGGTTATACTGGGCTGTACTGGGACTGGACACATGTTGATATAGTGTGATCTGTGCAGGGTTATACTGGGCCATACTGGGACTCGGAACTCTCTGGTACCTGGTGATAGCATGTGATCTGTGTCCTTCTAGGAATCAGAACTCTGGTACATAGTGATACCATGTGATTTATGCTGCAGTAAATACTGGGATATAAAAATGGGCTGTACTTGCACTCTCTGGCACATAGTGATTTGATATTAGGTGTGTTGGTGTTACTGGGGATACTGGGCTGTACTGGGAACTCTCTCTGGCAAATGGTTGTGCTGGGTATACTGGACTGTACTGGTCTGGAACTCTCTCTGGCACCTGGTTGTGCTGGTGTTACTGGGGATACTTTACTGTAATGGAATTCTCTCTGGCACATGGTTGTGCTGGTGTTACTGGGGATACTGGACTGTAATGGAATTCTCTCTGGCACATGGTTGTGCTGGTGTTACTGAGGATACTGGACTGTTCTGGAACTTTCTCTGGCACATGGTGGTTGTGCTGGTGTTACTGGGGATACTGGACTGTACTGGAACTCTCTCTGGCACATGGTTGTGCTGGTGTTATGGGGATACTGGATTGTACTGGAGCTTTCTCTGGTATATGGTTGTGCTGGTGTTACTGGGAATACTGGGCTGTACTGGGAACTCTCTATGGCACATGGCGGTTGTGCGGATGTTACCGGGGATACTGGACTGTACTGGAACTCTCTCTGGCACATGGCGGTTGTGCTGATGTTACTGGGGATACTGGACTGTTCTGGAACTCTCTCTGGTATATGGTTGTGCTGGTGTTACTGGGGATACTGGACTGTACTGGGAACTCTCTATGGCACATGGCGGTTGTGCGGATGTTACCGGGGATACTGGACTGTACTGGAACTCTCTCTGGCACATGGCGGTTGTGCTGATGTTACTGGGGATACTGGACTGTTCTGGAACTCTCTCTGGCACATGGTGGTTGTGCTGGTGTTACTGGGGATACTGAGCTGTATTGTAACTCTCTCTGGCACATGGTTGTGCTGGTGTTACTGGGGATACTGGACTGTACTGGGAACTCTCTCTGGCACATGGTTGTGCTGGTGTTACTGGGGATACTGGGCTGTACTGGGAACTCTCTCTGGCACATGGCGGTTGTGCGGATGTTACCGGGGATACTGGACTGTACTGGAACTCTCTCTGGCACATGGCGGTTGTGCTGATGTTACTGGGGATACTGGACTGTTCTGGAACTCTCTCTGGTATATGGTTGTGCTGGTGTTACCAGGGATACTGGACTGTACTGGGAACTCTCTATGGCACATGGCGGTTGTGCGGATGTTACCGGGGATACTGGACTGTACTGGAACTCTCTCTGGCACATGGCGGTTGTGCTGATGTTACTGGGGATACTGGACTGTTCTGGAACTCTCTCTGGCACATGGTGGTTGTGCTGGTGTTACTGGGGATACTGAGCTGTATTGTAACTCTCTCTGGCACATGGTTGTGCTGGTGTTACTGGGGATACTGGACTGTACTGGGAACTCTCTCTGGCACATGGTTGTGCTGGTGTTACTGGGGATACTGGGCTGTACTGGGAACTCTCTCTGGCACATGGTTGTGCTGGTGTTACTGGGGATACTGGGCTGTACTGG